>NC_037672.1:120946754-121063242 GCF_003255815.1 Theropithecus gelada
ATAGCAACTCTGAAATCTAGCTGAGCATATGTTGTCAGGATTTCCTGCTCTGAACACAAAGAATGTTTCTTACTAGAACTCAGTTTGCCCCCTGAGAACAATTTGCTGACTACAGCTCAATTTCCTCCAGAGTTCTTGACTGCCATCTGAGAAGACCTTTGTTTTTCACAGGAAAGACCCTTGCTTACCACTGAATAGTTTTCTAAGCCTGGTTACTGCCTATAGAAAAGTTGGGGACCCAGACATCTCTTTTCATTTTGAACTTTCTCAGTGCCTTTTAGTCTAAACTGGCAATACTTTGATTAATCCCATTCTCTTAGAAACATGGAGGATTTTCTATAAATCTTATTGGTATTGGCTCCATGTCCCACAGCCACATTCTTTTTTTTCTTTTTTCCAAGAATGTTCTACAGTAAGCAGCATAATGACCTCTCATATTTGTGTATTTTATAATCTCACACTTGTAGCTATGTTATGATACATGACAAGGGGAATCAAGGTAGTTGATGGAATTTAACTTGCTATCCAGTTGACCTTAAATAGTGAGATTATCCTAGTGGGCCCAATGTAATCACGAGGATTCTTAGTTGTAGAAGTGAGAGGCAGGAGAATAAGTGGCAGAGTGACATTATGTGAGAAAGACTCAACAGACTTCATTTAGATAGCTTTGAAAAAAGAAGGTGGCCATGAGCCAAGGAATGTGGGCAGCCTGTAGAAGCTGGAAAAGGCAAGAAAATGGATCCTTCAGAAAGAATCACAGTTCTACTAACACCTTGATTTTAGCCCAGTGAGGTCAGTTTTGGACTTCTGACCTCTAGAACTATAAGATAATATATTATGTTGTTTTAAGTCACTGTTTGTGGTACTTTGTTACGGTAGCAATACCAACTATTACATTCGTCTGCATTTGGACAACACCTTTAAGCTACCTAGGAACATTTTGTTCCAATGCAAACTACTATGGCTCAGTCTCTTACATTTAGATACCGGAAGATGTACTCAAATAATTTCATATCAGCATTGATGATGGTAGCAAAGTACTGAGAAGAACCTACATGCTCATTATTAGTGGCATGGATAAATAAACTTTAGAGTATTCATACAAGGAATATGTATTCTCAGTTAACATTGTGTAAATATCTATCACGTTATCATTAGGAAAAAAAGCTCTCCTGGAAAATATAATCTCTGAATCCTCTTATGTAAAATTCAAAAATAGTATACTTTAAAAAATGCTGACACGTGTGTTTTAAAGATGTGAAGAAAAGTAAAGAGATTTGCTCAGAATTCATTATAGCATTGGCCCCTGAGGGAAATGTGACCAGGGAGGAGGTACTGGTAATGTTCTACTCCTAAACTAGGTGGTGAATTTCTAAGTGACCATTTTATTATTCCTTAAACTATGCTTTTATATTATATCAGCTTCTTGTACGTAAAATTTACGATAAAAATTCAAGAATTAAAAAAAGTAAAAAATAGAAAAAAATATTCCAAATGGTTTCCAAAGAAAACTGATGTAGCAATGTTGCTATTGAACAAATAAAAGGCATTATTAGGAAATAAACAGGGGTCCATTAAGCAAAATAAAAATAACAATTCACATAGAAGATATAATATTCCACAGCCTACTTTCTTATTTATTTATTCTTAAATTTCTTCAGTGAATGGGAGATATTGATGAAATGTAAGATTTATAGTCATTTTAGAAAACCAAATACTAATTTTTTGTCGTCCTTACGTTACTTTGGTGGTAGCAATCATGTGTGTTGAGAGAGACACATAAGAGATGGTGGAGAAATATGTTTAGTAGAATATTATCATGCTAATTAATACAATTACATAATTTTAAGTAATTCATTCTGTGAAGGCTTTTTGAAATGGGTAAATTCACAATGATTACAGCTGAATACAATATATATTTTCCTACTAGTTACAAAATAAGAATTAACAACGAAAACACAATGTCCTCTCATAACTTCCCTAAATTTTAAAAAAAGCCAAAGAAAAATATTCTTTTGAAGACTTAGTAAAGCATAACGGAAAAAGAATGCAGGAAATGATGTTAAGAATTTTTGATACTTGATTTTAGAATAACAATTTTAATACTAATAAACACCAATTTCATACTGAAGACATGTCTTAGGGCTTAGTGTGGACCTCACTTATCTCAGAAAACAGGAATTGGATAGCAGATATCAAATAAATGAGGCAACCAGATATTGGAGATCTTGATGGTTAAGATTAAAGTTAATATATCATGTTTTAATTTTTTCCTAAATGGAAGCCAGATGATGGACTAAATTATCCTCCCCACCCAACTCCTACCACCTTTCTGCTTGTTTTCTTTGTGCTGCTCCATGGGTCTATGGCATAAGCAACTGTAACTTACACTAGGATGTAGGAGAACATTCAGGAGCGTGTGGTTCTCCATCACTGAACAACCTCTGGGGAGTTTTTTGAATGCTGACTCACTCATTATTGCAGCCCCAACATGCAACAGGACACATATTAGACGCTGAGTAAAGACTTGTTGAGTGAATGGTTGACAGAGTGCATATTAATAGTAAATAATAATAAAAGGAAATGACTTTCAAAAAGAAGTTACATTACTATTTTTAAACATCACACATTTAAATATTCATTATTGCTAGTGCTGTGAGAGCTTTATTGCAGTCCTGCTACTGGCTTTAGGTATTATCTCATGCAAAACACCTAATTCAGGCAAGAACCAGCCTCGGCAGGTTTTTATAACTATTTTTCCTTGCAGTTCTAATACCTTACACCTCTTTTGACTCACTTGGACTCCTTTTGGGTAGTTTAATATGTATGACTCTGCTTGTTTATTCTATCCTTAGGTAGGAACTAATTTAATAATATTGCCACTTCCCATTTACAAAAACTTACAAGTTAAATGGACTTGACCAGATAAAGCAGGCTAAAAAGGAACAAGATTAGACTTCACAGTGAACAAAAATCTGACTAGCATCTAATGTTGTTCTGTGATTTTCCTAGATTTTTGTTCTTTCTTTAGAAAAAAAAAACATTTTCACAATTTTCTAATTAATAAAGTAATACATATTCAATTCAGAAAACAGAAAAGAACAAATAAAAATATACTTAGAATTCCACCATACACAAATAACTACTTTTAAGGATTTTGCTATAACTTTTCTTGTCCTCTGTCTATCTTTTCATAGATTTACACAATTTATTTTTTTTACATAGGGCTTCCTTCTTTTATTTATTTAGCAATGTGTCAGCAATGTTTTCATGTCATGAAATATTTTAAACTTGTGAGTAATGCTGATTTTTAAATAATGTATTTAATAATATTTAATAATAGTAAATTATAATGATTACAAAATTCATTTCAGTCAATCCCCTACAATTGAACATTTAAGATGCTTTAAATTATTATTATTATTATTATTACTTTTGGAAACAAATTTTCTCCACATATGAAATGTTTATAAAAATCTTGATAATGATGGTTAGGTATACATATTAGGAGTACGCACAAGTGGCCTTTTAGCCCTTGTATTTTGTAAAAATCTGTTCTTTATTTTTGGAAGGCCAGATTTTCAAATGCTTATCTCAAAATCGTTTCTGACTTATCTGAACTCGGGCATGATGAATGATCATGTGATCTTACAAGTTATAACTATATCTTCAGGTCCTTTTTTCTTTTTCTCTTGGACAATTACGTATGAGAAATTGGGCTAGGCACTGCACAAAAGGGAGATAATTACAATTATAACTCTTGCCCTGAGCACCATTTACTCTCAACCATTGGTTGGTCATCACCAGTCAGTTCGATGAACTTGAGAATAATTTTGTTTTCTGTCCAAGGAAAAGACCACTTGGAATTTTTATTAAAATTATATTCAATGGGTTATTTAATAATAGAAAGTATTTACATTTGTAAAATCCTGAGCCTTCCTATCTGTTCCTGAATCTATTTATAAGCATGATTTTATATTATCTATAAACATCATTTTTGAGTATATTCAGGTCATGTAAGTCTTTAGTAAAATGTTACCTTTTCCTTCTTTAGGCCCTTTAAATAAATTGTTAATAATCCTCAATTATACTATCAGTTACTCAGTGCTTTCCTGATGCAAGACAGTGTGCGGAACATTTTGTATGAATAATTTTTTTTTTTTTTTTTTTTTAAGACACACGCTGTCGTGTGATCCCGGCTCACTGCAACCTCCGCCTCCTGGGTTCAAGTGATTCTCCTGCCTCAGCCTCCTGAATAGCTGGGATTGCAGGTACCTGCCACCATACCCGGCTAATTTTTTTGTATTTTTAGTAGAGATGGGGTTTCACCATGTTGGCCAGGCTGGGCTCGAACTCTTGACCTCAGGCGATCCACCTGCCTGGGCCTCCCAAAGCATGAATAATTTTATCTAACCCTCACAACAACTACATGAAGAGGGAAAAATTATTATCTCTGATGCACAGATGGGGAAATTGAGGCTTGAATAAGTTATATGTCTTGCCCAGAGCAATATACCTAGCAAGTTGCAGAAGAATTTGAGACCAAGCTGTTTGAAAAAAAATTTTTAAGTAAACTTTTTATTGAAGCATAACATACGTAAGGAAATGAGCAAAATAATAAGTGCACAGCTCAATTGATTTCTATAAAATAAACATACTCATGTAATGAACACACAGAATATTACTGGTATCCCTAGGTACTTCTCCTAGGCCCTCCAACTGTCATTAATCCCCTTGGGGATAACCAGTAGTCTAATGTTTGCCACTGTAAACTAGCTGTGCCTTATGTGGAACTTCACTTTTCTATATCTAGATCATTTTGTTCAACATTGTATTTTTGATTCATTGTTGGGTTTAGCTATAGTTTTTTCATTGTTGTGTAGAATTCTATTTTACATATAAAACACTATTTATGTATTCTATAGTAGGTGGCATTTGAGTTGTTTTCTGTTTGGGATTATTTAAATAATGTTACTATAAACATACTTTTTCATATTTGTTGGCATGTAAGTTTCTATCAGGTATGTACTTAGGAGTGGAATTGCTGGGGAGGCATATGCTTAGTTTTAGTATAGATTCCCAGATTTCCAAAGTGACTTCATCCTTTCCCACTTTTCACTGCAGTTTCTGAGAGTTCTGGTTGCTCTGGAACATTTTGCTCTTGTGTTTTTTAACTGATAAGTGTTAATAAAATGGAAAAATGTATTTTTTTCCTGTATGTTCATTTTATATATTTTGCTAAGTATCTTATTTTTCTAAAAAAATGCTCTAAAACCATGATAATATCTCCACTTTTATTTCTAATTTTGTATATTTATACATTATTTATTACACTAAGAGTTTGTCTGTTATTGGTTTAATTTCTAGCAAAATATCTATGAAAATTATTAATTCTATTGTTTCAAAAATTAATATTTTCTTCTTTCATACTTATTCGTTTTTAGCTTTCCTTAAGCTTATTTTTCAATCTTCATTAGCAGAGTGCTTACCTAATTGATTATTGTTTAAGAGTAAATTGTCTCTGCTGATGGAGTGAGCAACATAAATCCAGGAGAAATCTGCTGGAGAGATATTGAGTATAAAATATTTTTTCATTCAGAGAAAGAGAGAGACAGAGACACACAGGGAAAGAAATAAGGAGTTAATTATCCATTTCCTTCCCCAGGACTTTGCCATGTCTGCATGTGTGGATGAAGAGTGTGATTTTAATCTTACAACCAGGAAGGGAGTTAGTCATAGGGAAAATTACAGAGCAGATGATTAAAGATATGGTGGTCTTTTCTGATATCACAAAGTCACAGCCTTTCATCCAACTTCCTCTTATTAAAGACCAAAAACATTAAAAATAAAAAAAGGAAAAAGGAAATAAATATTTTCCCCAATTTTTAAACTTTTGAATTCTGTTTTCTATTATTGGCCAAGGCATTCTAACTGATTCGCTACCCATATCTTTCTTCATTTGTGTTTTGCTTGATGTAACAGGGACAGAGAGCTATGAAAATACCCTCCTACTGTTGCTTCTGTTTTTTTTGGAAAAACTAGTTTTTAATTATGTGATCCTGTATTTTATTATGATTCAGCTTGAAGATTCATGAGTTATAATTTTGTGTCATAAACTTATTTTGTTCTTTCCCATCATATTCTTTTAAAAATACACAATCTACAATTTTTTACCCAGCTTCTTATTTTAAAGTATTATTTTGTTAGTATGTGAGAATTAATTTACTATTCTTTCAAATAGTGTTAAAATGTACTTTCTGATATAATGTTGTTAAACAATTACTTATACTCAATGCTATGTTTACGTATTTTCTGAGACTCACTTCTACTGTTCTTAGGCCATAATTTCCCCTTTTATATGTACAGATAAACTTTAATAGAATACTTTCTTGGTTTACTTTTTCCAGGATAAATAAATAGATGATATTCTTTCAGCTACTTTTACACATGAAGCAAAACTTTGGTGAACATACAGCATCTGGCTTAAAATTTGTCCCCCTGATGCATTTGTAGCCGTTTTCCCCATATTCTGGCATTAGGTGTGGTGCAGAAGTCCTGCCTCAGTGTAATTGTTCTCCTGTGCTAGGTTACGTTTTTTACCACCTCTAGGCTGGTTGTCTTTCACTTCTCAACAGGGTATATCTGGTTTGGTTTTTACTCTTCAGATGTAACCTCTTTAAATGTTTAGATTCAATTCAATTTTTTTTCTACTAATACTTTATTTCAGTATATTTTCTGTTCTATTTTTCAGAATTATTGATCAAATTTGGATCTCTGTGTGCTGTCCTCCAATTTAATACCTTCTCTGTTGCTGTTTTGTTTTCTTTCTTCTGGAACGTGGCAGAGTGCTTCAAGGTGGGTGGCAGATGTCTGACTCAATCTTCTATATTAATAGGTTTTCTCTGTATTGTTATAATTAATTTTAAATTGATTTTATAAAATTTATAATTATAGGATTTTTTTTCATGTTCAATTCCATTTAAATTTTTTCCTATTTGCCCATTCTTCTTTTTTCTTATCACTTTGAATATACTGGTCTCACACTGAAAAGACACATTGATAGAAATGAATTTTTGAACTGAGTCCAAAGATTTAAACATCTGGTTATACCCTGATGAAAAAAGAAAGAAGACAATCTCTTTATCATGTCTGTCTTTTGTTTTGAAGTTATTACTTAAATTTTGTTGAAATAAATTGTGGTTTATTGCATTATTTTCCTCATTTCTTCACCTCTTCTGGCATCTGTTCCTTTGCTATGGCCTCACCATCACAGATGGCATGTACTCATTTCATCTTGTCTCTGGGCTTGGCTATGTGATTTGCTTTGGCTGATGACACATAAGCAAAAGTCACAGTTTGCATTCTAAGTGCAAGCCTTGAAGATCTCACATGTTCTTGCTTGTTTTATTTTCTTTCTGGCAGATCATGGAAATAATATAACTGTGGATAGTCTGCTGGTCAGCAGAGCCACCCTAGGTAATTAATAGATATGCAGTGACAAAAAGAGCTTCCCAGTTGAGCCTAGCCTATGTCAATCAGATTCTAGTAGGTTCACAGATGCATGAGCAGTAAGAAAAGTTTACACTTATTGGAGTGATTTGTTACATAGCAATAAGTAACCAACACAATACATTTTAAAATATTTTCTCTGGTAAATCATTTTCAAAAGTAATTCTTTCTGTGCTTCTTGCTCAATAAAACTTTTTGTAAATCTTACTTGTAAAACATTATTCTTCTTTGTCTGAATTCCTCATTGAAAAAAGATTCATAGATTTTTTTTTTTTCCTAATTCATCTGTCTTTAAATAGCGATGAGACTTCCTCTTTGAAGATCACAGGTGAGAAGATTAGATGCTTTCTCGGAAGCCCAGCAACCTGATGGGATTGTGGAGTGAGCCAGACCCAAGTCAGAACTTCATCCCTGCATGGTTTATTTTGCTTGTTTGGCAAACTTGCCCCACAGGTAAGCAGATCCAGTGTGACAATATCTTCCTGTGCCAGCTGTTCATGTTTTCAAAGAAGAGATTCTTCGGGGTTTTGTTTTGTGCCTTGAACCCTTCAAAAGCAAATGTCCCAATTCTAACTGGCTTATTACTTGTCCTGCTTCCTGCTCTTTTAAAGAAGTTATCTGCTGCTTTGGGGAGAATTGTCAGCATGGTTCAAGGCATTTTATTTGCTTGATATCCTTGAAAGAGACTAGCCAGCTGCTCACAAATCTCACTTCATCTCCCTCTTAGACATTCAGCTAACCTATAGTTTTGTTTCCTCTGCCTGTGGCCATGTGATTGATTTCTCAGGAATATAATGTGAATAGAAGTGATATTGTTATTTCCAGGTCTGGCTCATAAAAACTTTCTATGAACAATTCCCAACTTTCCAACAGAGGCTAAAGAAAATGGAGAAAGTCCAATAACCAAGGATTGCATCTGACCCACTGTAGTATGCAATAAACTTTAACAATTATTGAAAAAGCAGAGATTTTGTAAGATTCTTCAGTTAAACAAAGTAACTATACTTGTTGTGAAGATCAAATTCAGAGAGATCTAGACTATGGCAAAGAGTATTACTCAGATTTACTATTAAATCAGACTATATGTTAGGTATTTCAACATGACCATCCTTGAATTTAACCTAAATATCTCCATTTGCTGCTAACTGCTACCGCAAGGCAGTGTCCAGTCATTTTTGTGTAGTGCTCCTCCCACTTACACTCACACACCCTGTTTAGTTCAGATTCCGGTGTCTCTGAATCAATTACTGTGAAAGGAAGGTGGCAGAAGTGGGATGGGGCAAAGGAAGTACAACTGTGATGCACCAAAATGGCAGGGTGCTCTGGAGTGAGTACTGATATACAGAGCCAGCGTCCCATTTTGGGCCCAAATGGCTGAGTTTTTGTCCTCTGCAGGGCTGAAAATCAGGTCTTGATATTCCTGCCTTGCTCAGTCACCACAGTGGGCACTCACACATGGGTGTGATCTTAGCCAGATCTCTACAGTTGAAGATGGCCATTTGGGAACCAACTGGGGGAGCTATCTGCTGACTGACCATACTCTTGGTGACTAGGCAGTGACTTCTACCAAATTCTAGTTAATCTTACATTTCCTCTCACACACTAGTTTTTTCTTCCATTTTTTTTCTAATATACTGTTTTTCTCCTCCATGAAAATGTTTGGTATGACTCCTAACAGTTCTCTATTTTTTTTTATTAAAAGAAATTGGCAGTGCTCAATGTCTGTGCAGAGAATAAGAGGCAGCTTGAGACAAATAACTTTTGATCACCAAATAATTATGTAAAGGGCTGTTGGTTTCTTTTAGTTATCAAATTTTATTGGTATACCTAATGTATTTGACACTTGAAGTAAATCATTTTCAAATATCTTCCCTCTATTCTAGAAAATTATTTTAGTAAATTTCATAAAATGAAATGAGTAATAGTAATGGATAGATTTTTAAATTATGCTTTATATGTATAATCATATAGCTTAGAAATACAAAAAAAATTAAAACAAACCAATTAAAACAAAAATAAATAAAACAAGAATGAAAAAAGAAAAAATAGAAGGAAAAATAAAGTAATTAAATGGTATAAAAAGAACAAAGTACAATTAATTCAATAATTTTAATAGCTACATAGCAATGAAACTTCGAACTTTTGGTTACAGTCTGATATAATAAGTCATCTATATAACTGGCAATTAATAAATGAATTATAAGAGAAGCAAAATATCTATAAAGGCTAAAATTTAGGCAACTATGTCATAGCCCGATGCAACATTTTATTATTATGATTTGTTTATTATTTTAAAAGCAAGGTAGTTTCTTAAAAAGTTAACCATAAATTTATTATTTGACACAGCAATTTCACTCTGAGGTATTTATGCAAGAATAAATGAAAACATATGTCCATTCAAAGACTTGTGCACCAATCTTCATAGCAGCGTTTTTAATAATAGCCAAAAAGTGAAAGCAGTTTAATGTCCATCAGTTGGTAGAGGAATTAACAAATGTGGTATATCTATATGTGGAATATTATTTGGCAATAAGAAGGAATGATGTACTGATACATGCCACGACATGGATAAACCTCAAAAACGTCATGCTAAGTGAAAGAAGTGAGACGCAAAATATTACATAGTGTATGATTCCCCTTACTTGAAAAGTTCAAAAAAGGCAAATCTGTAGAGTTGGAATGCAGATCAATGATTGCCCCTGGTTGCGGGTAGGAATGAAGACTGATTGAAGAAGGGCACAGGAGATCTTTTAGGGCTGGTGGAAATGCTCTAAAACTAGATTGTGGTGATGGTTTCACAACTCTAAATTTGTGAAAAATCATTGTATTCTTAAAATGAATGATTCTTTTGCTGTGCAAATTGTACCTCAATAAAGTTGTTAAAAAAGCAAACACATAGCAATTAAAATGGATAAAGTGGAAAGACATTAAAACTCAGTAAAAATTTTATTCATTTGTACTAACAAATATTAGTTTTGGTGTTTTAATTTTTAGCACAAAAATACTAAGTGTTCACATAGAATGACATAATTGAAGTAATTCAAAGTTTTTTTTCATTTTCACTTCACTAATTATTATTTATTTTGAATCTGCTATTGAGACAAGGAACTATGCAGCCAAGGAATTGGAGACACAAACAGGCAACTAAAAGTGACATGGAAGGTTCTGGGCTGTTTGAACTTACACTCAGATGAGTACACAATGCTGAAGCTTCCTGTGTTGGCAGACTTTATAACTGACATTTTCATGAATTAGCTTTATGGTAGAACATAATAATTATTAAATGACAAGTAATTAAAATATTCTCATTTAAACTCCACGTGTATATTATTAAAACACAACTGTTTCCACAGCAAGTGTTTACAACTTATAGTATATCATATTAATAGAACAGAAGTGAAAGAAAACATTTCAGTAGATGTAAAAAGTATCATTTTAATTAACATTTATTAGTAAATATTAGCTTATTGACAACCCGATTTAAATGTAATATAATAGGAGTGGATGGACATGGTTTTAACATACTAAAAACAGTTTTGCCTCAAAGGAAAGCTAACATTCTGCTTAACGTTCATTCACTGACAAGCATATTTTAACTTGTGTGATGATACTTGGCAATACAATTAGAAAAAAGCAAAAGAAAAAAGAGTATAAGATGTAAGATATATATGCATGAAGTCCAGATTCTAAGATTAGATTGTTAACCCAGAAGATCTAAAAGAATGAATTTAAAAACTTAAGGGAGAGGAGGTCAAGGTAGCTGACTAGAAGTGGCTAGTGTGCACTGCTCTCATGGAGAGCAGCGAGTGGTGCGTAAACACTAGCTCCTCAACTGGATGGTCCAGGTGGACACACTGGGATTCTTAAAGGAAATAAGGCAATCCATGGAGAACAAAGAAGAGTGAGTCAGGATAGCCGCCCAGTTGGGATTGGCATGGCGTCAGGGGAAGACTCCCCACTGTGGGGAAACTCTGATTGAGTGAGACCTCCTCCCTGCCCCGAACACAACTTCCACCACAGACCTTTGTAACCATAGTGTCAGGAGATTCCCCCATGATGTCACCCACTGGGACCTCCACATTGACAGAGAACAACTTGGAATCTGGGCAGAGCTGCTGCTCAGGCACATGTGGAATCTCAGGGGCCTTGGATTCCTAGGTACCTGGCACCAGCACCTGCAGCTCTGGCAATGGGGGAGGTCAAAGTCCCTTGCATATGTCCAGGATAGGGGCTGAATCCACAAGACTGACGAGTGAATTGACTGCAGGCCTCACCTCCACTGCACCTCACTGGACAAGGGCCTGGGACTCTAGCATGGCCAGGTCAGCCCTGCCTGAGCTCACTGACTGGTAGCAGCCTGGCACTTTCCTGGGGTGAAGCTCCCAGAGGGAGTAGGCAGACCTGTCAGTTATGCTGCTCTGCAGCTCCTGCCCCTCCTGCCCTCAGGCTCTGGAGGAAGTGAAGTGATAAAGGACTAATTCAGGCCCCCAGCACAGAGCAGCTGCCTTACAGAAAAGTGGCCAAACTGTTTTCCACATGGGTTCCTGCTCCTCAGTGAGCAGGCCCTCAGCACAACCACCCTATCCCATCCTGAATACTTGAGTTGGTGACAGCTCTGTGTTTCTCTGGGGAGGAAATCCCGGAGACAAACCACAGCCCCTCTGACATTGCAGCTGCAGTGGTACCACCCTTACAGCTCACGGGCTGGGGAAAGAACAAAGGGCCTGGACCTGTCACCGCTACCTCCAGCACACCACAGCCACAGACCCTCTTCTCTGTGAACCCCCACACACTGCTCTTCACCAGATAGGGCCCCCAGATCATAACTGCAGAGCAGCCACTTCACTCCCGACTGAGCATTCCCGCTGGTAGTGGCTCTGTGTTTCCCTGGAGTAGAGCTTCCAGAGACAACTGACAGCCTCTTTGCCATTACCACTGCAGCAGTTCTACCCTTGCTGACCTAAACTGGGGAAAGAATAAAGAGCCTGAGATCTTTACCTGTGCCTCCAGCATGCCACAGTCACCATACACGGAGGAGTTCAGTCTCTCTTCCCTGTGAGTCTCTGACTCCCTACTCTTCATCAGGCAGGGCCCCCAGCTTGGGTCAGGAGTGCAGCCACTCCCCAGCCCCAAGCTGAACATTCCCATTGACAGCAGCTCTGTGTTTCTGGGGTGGATCTCACAGAGGCAAGTGAAGGCCTCTCTGCCACTGCCGCTGTGCTGGTACTGCCTTGCTGCCCTTGGGCTGGGGAAGGAGCAAAGACTCTGATTGCTTTATTCACACCTCCATCCCACCACAGGCATCCTAAGGAGAAGAGACCAATCTGTCTTCCCTGTGAGCTCCCACCTCCCCTGCTTGTCACCAGGCAGGGTCCTATAGCTTGGGCCACAGTGTAGTCACTCCACCCAAGGCTGATTGATCTGATTGGTAGTGGCTCTGCATTTCTCTGGGGTGGAGCACCAGGAGATAAGTGAAAGGCCCTCTGCCATTGACACTGCCAAGTTTCCTTCTCCTTTGCCTGCAAGCTAGGAAGGGAACATAAAACCTGAGCTTACCTTACGACTGTGGTATGCAGCCCAGGAACACCAAGCCAAAATCTGCCTCCAGCACTCGAGTGGGAGAGGAGGCCACACTCTCAGAGAACTGAGAGGGAGCATGGCTACAAACATGAGGAAATACAGAGAAGCCAAGTGGCTGAGCAGCAGCTTCCCTATTGGATGGTGCACCTAAACACCATTTACTGGATCACAGCCAAAAAATCAGGGCCAAAAAATCAGCTCCAAAGTTACTTTGCTAATATTATTCCCTCACCCCATGAAACCAAAGACAAGACTTCAGCTACAAATAAAGTCCCAGCACAAAACCTTGTCCCTCTAAAAACATCCAGAAACAAAGTCAACAAAGACCATACTAAAATTACTCCACAGTTAAAGGAACATTAGCCTACACAGATGAGAATGAATGAGGGCAAGAACTCTGGAAACAGAAAGCTAGGGTGTCTTCTTTCCTGCAAATGACCACACTAGTTTCCTAGCAGTGGTTCTTAACCCAGCTAAAGTGGCTGGAATGACAGAATTCAGAATATGGATAGGAATGGAGATAATTAAGACTTAGGAGAAAGTTGAAACCCAATCCAGAGAATCTAAGGACTGCAATAAAATGATACAGGAACTGAAAGACGAAATAGCCATTTTAGGAAAGAATCAAACTGATGTGATAGAGCTGGAAACACACTATAAGAATTTCATAATACAATTTGCAAATATTAACAGCAGAACACACCAAGCTGAGAAACAATTCTCAGAGCTCAAAGCCTGCTTCTCTGAACTAAATCAGTCAGACAAAAATAAAGAAAAAATAAAAAAGAGTGAACAACATCTCTGAGAAATATGAGACTATGTAGAAAAGCAAATCTAAGACTCACTGGTGTCCCTGAAAGAGGGAGAGAAAGCAAGCAACTTGAAAAACATATTTGAGGATATCAATGAAAATTTCCCCAACCTCGCTAGAGAGGCCAGCATTCAAATACAGGAAGTGCAGAGAACCCCTGTGAGATCCTATACAGGATGACCATCCCCAAGACACACACTCATCAGATTCTCCAAGGTCAAAATGAAAGAAAAAGTGTTAAAGGCAGCTAGAGAGAAGGGGCAGGTCACCTACAAAGGGAAGCCCATCAGACTAACAATGGACCTTTTAGCATAAACCATACAAGCCAAAAGAGATTAGAGCCTGTATTTAGCATGCTTAAACAAAAGAAACTCTAACTGATAATTTAATATCCAGTCAAACTAAACTTTATAAGAGAAAGAGAAGTAAAATTCTTTTCAGACAAGCAAATACTAAGGAATTAATTACCACCAGACCTATTTTACAAGAGGTCCTTCATGGAGTGCTAAACATGGAAATGAAAGACCATTATTGGCCTCCACAAAAACACAATTAGGTACCTATACTGTTGACATTATAAAGCAACTGCACAATCAAGTCTGCATAATAATCAGGTAACATCATGATGACAGAATCAAATCTGCACTATCAATATTAACCTTGAATGTAAATGGGCTAAATGCTGCAAATAAATGGCACAGAGTAGCAAGTTGGATAAAGAAACATGACCCAATGCTATGCAGTCTTCAAGAGACCCACCTCACATGCAGCCACACCCATAGGTTCAAAGTAAAGAAATGAAGAAAAATCTAACAAGCAAACAGAAAACAAAACAAAACAAAAAGCAGGAGTTGCTATTTTAATTTTAGACAAAACAGACTTTAAACGAACAATAATCAAAAAAGACAAAGAAGGGCATTACATTGTGGTAAATGTTTCAATTTAACAAGATTTAACTGTCCTAAATATATATGCACCAAA
Organism: Theropithecus gelada; assembly: GCF_003255815.1. Lineage (NCBI taxonomy): Eukaryota > Metazoa > Chordata > Mammalia > Primates > Cercopithecidae > Theropithecus > Theropithecus gelada. The sequence continues at coordinate 120,961,636 of NC_037672.1, forward strand.
CACAGGAGCACATAGATTTATGAAACAAGTTCTTAGAGACCCACAAAGAGACTTAAGTGTGGAGGGTAAGAGGAGGCTGAGGATCAAAACACTACCTATTGGGTACTATGGGTATCACCTGGTTTACAAAATAATATGTGCACCAAACCTACACAACATGCAATTTATTTATAGAGCCAACCTGCACATGTACTCCTGAAATTTAAAAAACAAAAAGTTAGAAAAAAATCAGATGCTGGGAAAATTCAGAGTCACAGCTCTTTTTAAGACTTTTAATAAGGAAAATGTTTTTCCATATATAAACAATAGCTTATTAGAAAACATAAATGAAAAGAATCACCAACAAAGTAAACACAACTGACATTTTTTTGGGGAAAAATTGCAATACTTCTGGCAGAAACTTTCCTTGATTTTAAAAAAGGTCAAACAATATCATGGCAGTCCAAATCAGATCATTTAAATGAGGAAAAAATTAGGGATATATATTCAACAAAATAGTCATAGACCATGGAAACAACAAGTCCCTAAAAATGTTAATAATGTTGATTTTTATTGTCTTCACCTTTGTTTTCCAGTTTATGCACCCAAGATTTTCCTTTGCACCTCAGAATGCTTTCTTTAAAATGTCCTTGCTTTCTTAATTTTCTGAGTTGCTACTTTCTCATTTTCCTTGCTGATTATAAAACAACTGAAGGATAAGAAACACATGTTTTTCTATATCTGTTTTTAATTAAATGTTTGGTAAAACTGAGATGATTGTAATTACTCTTTTGTTATCTTCAAGAATCTACTCAAGTTTCCTCAGTTTCTCAGATAATTCTTGGGCAACAAACAAACAAGAAAGATGACATCTTATTATCTGGTGTCTGGCTAGCTGATTTAATAACCTAGAAGACAGCGTTTGAAGAACACAAACTCTAAAGTCCTTCACTTTCCAAAAAAAACTTTCCCAAATTGTTTACCATTGCCTTACCTTCTTCAGTCATCTCTGACGTTGTCACCCTTAGGGTAAGACGTACGTGTTCATAAGGAACAATAACTTCCTTCAGGAAATCCAGTACGCCCTACAATTTTACCTGAAACTTTGTTGTTGTTTTCTATCCATTTTGCCCTCTAGGGAAATGGATCTCATGCTGTTTATCAGTTTCTGAAGGTTGTTATTAATCTCCCCTCATCCCAAAATGGAAGGACTTTGCCTAAATCTTAGAATCAGAACCTTGGCTCCAGTAATAAAGACTTTTTTTTTTTTTTTTTTTTTTTGTTTTTTGAGACGGAGTCTCGCTCTGTCGCCCAGGCTGGAGTGCAGTGGCGCGATCTCGGCTCACTGCAAGCTCCGCCTCCCGGGCTTACGCCATTCTCCTGCCTCAGCCTCCCGAGTAGCTGGGACCACAGGCGCCCGCCACCTCGCCCGGCTAGTTTTTTGTATTTTTTTTTTTTTAGTAGAGACGGGGTTTCACCGTGTTCACCAGGATGGTCTCGATCTCCTGACCTCGTGATCCACCCGTCTCGGCCTCCCAAAGTGCTGGGATTACAGGCTTGAGCCACCGCGCCCGGCCAAGACTTTCAATATCTTTATCTGCCATTGAGGCTTACCTAACGAAATAGAGCCTCCAAAGTGGGAATTTGAAATGCTTGGAATCTTTTTTTTTTCTTTTGACATAGTGATTGGTGGGATGCTGCAGGTAGTTAGTGGTTAGGATTCAGAAATGCCAGACATCTTGCAGTGAGAGGGATAGCCTATACAAGGAAGAATTCTCACATGTTCTGACTAACATTGGATGTTATTACAGGTGAAAACTTTGGAATCATGTGAATCTCAACCTGTGTTTTACATATATATACATGAAGTGAGTTTTGTATGCTTTATTTTTTCACTATTTGAAAAATGTAACTGTTTGTTTCCTATTGTTGTGTAACAAATCATAGGCACTTAGCAGCTTGAAAAAACGCGCATTTATTATCTCACATTTTCTATGGGTTATAGGCCACTAGTTTGGACACACTTAGCTGAGTCCTCTGCTCAAAGTCTCACATAGCTGCTATTAAGATATTGACCAGAGATATGGTCTCATCTAAGGATTAGGTTCTCTTCTGAGTTCACATGGTTGGTGGCAGAATTCATATCCTTGCAGCTGTAGAACTCATAGCAACTTGCTTCTTCAAGGCCAGCAATAGAGATAACTGCTGCTTCCAGTCTCTCTGATCTCTAGACTCTCATCTAAAGGGCTAGCCTGATGAGGTCAGGCCAAGTCAAGATCATATCTTTCTTAATGAACTCAAAATCAACTTTGAGAAACCCTAATGACATGTATTAAATCCTTTCATTTTTGCCACCTGGTGGGCAATAATCACTGGATTGATACCTCATCAACTTTGTCGTAGTCTATTGGTTAGAAGCAAGTCTCAGGTTCCACCTACACTCAAGAGGAGGGGATTGTAAAGAGGTATAACTAATTGGGAGTCACACTTGAGTGTGTCTGCAGTAACAACCATTGCATAAATCAAGGAAAGATTGAATTTTGCTTTGCATGAACTCTACTTAAAGTTGTTCACCATTTTGAAGAATGAGTTTACCAGTAGCACTTCTCATAGCAGTCTACACTTACAGATGCTCTAGTCACCATGATTCCACATAAAAATGCAAACATCTGACTACTTCACTTTGTCTTTTAGAGTACAGAGCTTTACATAGAGAAACATTTAGTTTTATATAAATGACCCTCTCTTATTTTCTTTATATTATAACTAATACATTGCATTCCCTTTTTGAAATAACATGCATAGGTAGTTTATGTTACCTACAGGTTTAATTTCCAAACAGTGAGTGCAGAATTATAAAATATCTGTTGGTCTAATTGGGCTGAAACCATTGTGATAGGTAGATAAAGTGGGCTAAAGACATGAATAGACAATTCTCAAAATAAAATAAACAAATGGCCAACCAACATATGAAAAAATGCTCAACATAATCAATGATCAGGGAAATGCAAAGCAAAACCACAATACGATACCACCTTACTGCTGTAAGAATGGTCGTAATAAAAAAATAAAAAATCAATAGATGTTGGCATGGATGTGGTGACCAGGGAACACTTCTACACTGCTGGTGGGAATGTAAACTAGTATAGCCACTATAGAAAACAGTGTGGAGATTCTTTAAAGAACTTAAAGTAGAACTACCATTCGATCCAGCAATCCCACTACTGGTTATCTACACAGAGGAAAAGAAGTCATTATGCAAAAAAGATACTTGCACACGCATGTTTATGGCAGCACAATTCACAATTGCAAAATCATGGAACCAACCCAAATGCCCATCAATCAATGAGTGGATAAAGAAACTGGAATGTATATATGATGGACTACTACTCAGCCATAAAAAGGAATGAATTAACAGCATTTGCAGTGACTTGGGTGAGATCAGAGATTATTATTCTAAGTGAAGTGACTCAGGAATAGAAAACCAAACATTGTGTGTTCTCACTGATATGTGAGAGCTAAGCTATGAGGACACAAAGGCATGAGAATGATACAATGCGTTTTGGAGACTCTGGGGGAAGGTTGGGAGGAGGATGAGGAATAAAGACTACAAATATGGTGCAGTGTATACTACTCAGGTGATGGGTGCATCAAAATCTCACAAATCACCACTAAAGAACTTACAAATACCACCTGTACCCCAATAACTTATGGAAATATAAAAATAAAAATTCAAAAAATTCTGCCGTTCTCTTTTACATGAAGAAACTTAGAATCTTTTAGCCATAATCCCAACCCATTAGCACAGACTAATTTATCAGATTAATTTGAAAGCATAGGAAGCCTGAACCTGAGAGAATTAAGTAAAATAGCTAAATTGTGAAACTGGCTAGAGAAGAAGCTATACACAACTAGGTCAGCAAAGCAAGAGAACTTATGAGTTGTCTGTCAGCTGTGGGCTTCTCACTCAAACAAGGAACCTGGGAAGTGGACACCCAATGTGTCAGTTGCCAGCAGTTATGGAAGACTTATAAAAGACACAGTCGTGGACTTCACTCTTGGCTTAGGGTGACCCTAATTATAAAAAGACTAATTCTACAACATGAAATGTGTTATTTATTGACTTTCTTAAGATAACCAACTTATTCTGAAACTAAACCAATAATTCGTATACCGATGCTAATTGACTAGGATTATTAAAAGGCTATTTTCCCCCAAATTAAAAAAAAAAACTTTTTAGTATGTCCCTCTCCCTCTTTCATTCCCTCTCTGTTTTTCTTTCTTTCTTTCTCCCTTTCTATCCCCTCTTCTGTCTTTGGAAAGGTCAACAGAATGTTGCTAACAAGTTGACACTCAGGTCACATTAGGTACAATACACTGGTTGCATAACAAGGCTGTCAATGGTTTGCCCATTGGGCAGACAGAGTAACTAGGGACATCTTTCTGAAAGCAGCAATTGCTCATTACTGCAGTGTTTTAGTGCTCATTGCCATCTGCCCAAAGTTCCAGGGCACCTGCGTGAGAGGCCCCTTTTCACTCCCTTGAGAGATCCCTGTTCCTATCCAGTGGTATTATCTGCCTTACTCTTTGAAGATGCTGGATATTTGTAGGGCCAAACATTGGGAATTCGTATGTGGAGAACAGGGTTCAGTACTTGAAGAAATAATTTCGTACACTGCAGGACCAAGGCAATAGTTTGGAAAGGCTTCACAATAAGAGAAAGTACTGTGGAATTTTCAGTCACAAATTCTCATATTTAACTTGAATAAACCTCAGCAAGGGTGATAACATCATTATAAGATTTAACAATAGACATTTAAATCTCATTTCTTGAGATTTGGGTAGCTCATCACTTAATAATGAATATTGTGGTGAACAGAGTGGCTGAATATGGCCATGACACATGGCCTATTGGGTAGGGGATTTTGATCTGAAATAGCCTTGTTAATTGCATTCTGTATCAGTTTAAAAGGTTAGAAAATTTCTGTAAAGCCAAACGTTCTAGTCACTTTCCAAATGTAAGCATAACTTCTGAATACGAATTTATAGATTCTTTAAACCTAGGAAAGAGAATGCAAAGCAATTACATTTGACATAGTCATTTTTGCTTCTATGCAATTTTCACACTTGAAAAATGCATTGCAGCTGTGCATGGATGTCATTCTAACCCCCAGCTTTTTCTAACAGCCACTAGGTGTTTTTCTTTTTCTCTGCCCCTTATCTTCCTACTGACGATAATTTGGAAGGTAAAGAAGAGACACATACGTTGCAGGAGCAACATATGATAAGGACGATTTTTCTTTTTGTCTTGAAAAAATGGTAATGGTGATTTTTGGCCTTGTTTACGATTGTCTGCCTGTGGTACTGAATACCATTAGGGGATGGCCTCTAACAATATAATTCTGACCATGTCACTTCTTTTTTCAAAGGCACCCAATGGCATTACACCTCAGCCAGAGAAGAAGCTCTTAAGGGATCAGGTGCCTCATTTCACCCATGGGCTGCTCCAGCATTTCCAACCTCCTCACTCCTGACACACACAGGCACGTGCTCTCTGTGGAGTCTTTGCACTTCTACTTTCCCTCCTGAAATGCTCTTCCTCTCAGTGTCTTCATCCTACCTCCCTCAGCTCTTTCATCTTGTTTAAAAAATGTCATTTTCTCAGTGAGACCTTCCTTGTCTTACTCAGTTTGGGCTTCTCTAACAAAAATACTATAGACTGAGTGGCTTAAGCAGCAGAAATTTATTTCCCACAGTTCTAGAGGCTGGGAAGTCTGAGATCAGGGTACCAGCCTGGTTGGATTCTCAGTTTAGAGATAGCCATCTTCCCATTGTATCTCACCTGGTGGACAGCAGAGAGGGAGGAAGCAAGCTCTCTCACGTCTCTTCTTATAAGGACACTAATCCCATTCATGATGGCTCCATCCTCATGACCAAAGGCCTTGCCTCCAAATAACATCACATTGGGGATTTGGCTTCAACATTTGATTTTGGGGGTGGGGGACAAAAAATTCAATCCATAGCGTTCCTAAGTGATCCTGTTTAAATTTTCTACCTAATCTCTTCTGTACTTAAATTTATCTCCTTACTGTTGTTTATCTATTGCCAATGTAACCTATCTATGTATTTATCTATTAATCACCTATGTATGTATGTATGTACTATGAATGTGTGTGTATGTATGTATCTACCTGTCTAGTTTATCTAAGTCGCTTCAGAAATAGGAAGCTCTTTGAGGAGCAGTGCTTTTTTCTTTTTAGTTGCTCGTTTATGTATAACTGAACTTATACATAAACATGGTTATGGCACTAGAAAGTAAGAAGGCAAAAAGATTGTTTGCATATACATTTATTGACGTACATGCTAATTGAATAAAAATATTTTATATCTACCGCCTTGGCAACCTGTATGTTTTAAGGTCTACAGAAGAAATTACAAAAATATACAGCACAACAAAACCATGGCTTTGACGTCTTACTTCTTCTTCAAAGGTAGTACGCAAAGGGAAAGCCATGGCAATTGTCAGTCTTGTAAATGGGAATTGTGGCATTTGAGATCTAGGTTTACTTTATTTAAACGCGCTTTCTACAACAAAAAGTATGTTTCCAGACACTTATAATTGTATTTTCTGAAAGGAAAAGAGAGTGATAATAATTCCCGTGGTCTTAACTCTGTTCTTTTATTAGATTAACACTTTTCTTTAAATATCCTAAGAAATAATTGGATTCAATTTTGGACCAGAATGAATGTGGGAAGAACTACAAATTTAGGTGGAAAATTAACCATTCCAAATTATAAAAGTCGATATTTATACACTAATCTGAAAACAATTGCAGCAACAATGTGTTTAAACAGAGCTATCCTTGTCACGTTGTCATTCTGGGTAAAAAGGGGTCTCTTCTTTATTGAAACCCAAACCACAAGAATTCCCAGTTCCAAATTCCTTCTTTTCTGTGTGTGGCTAATACCGATTGAAGAAGTCTGAGGAATACTGAAAATGCGTTTCCTGAATCAGCTTCTTTTTTTATTTTAAAGAAATATTTTTTGATATAGATACATTGCCAAAAGATCTTAATAAAGAATTTTAAAAACTGGTTATCCACAGAAAATGCAAATTTTTGCCTCTAGTTTCAAACAGAAGATGCAAGTGAATGACACCTAAATAAAGTATTATTAAATTCAAGGGTGTGTTCTTTGGATATCTTTTGAAAAATTGTTCTTTACATAAGTTTTTTTTTTTGAGACGGAGTCTCGCTCTGTAGCCCAGGCTGGAGTGCAGTGGACTTATAAATGTGAAAATGTTCACATCACAATGCACACAGGTTTGCATTTGCTTTCTTTTCTACTTAACTTGGAATTTTCTGTGCTTGACTATGTAATATAATAGCATTAAAAGACACCATTCTTTCTTCCTTCATGTTTGGGATGCAATTAATGAATATCTAACTCATGGCCGTTCTCAAGAGATCTTAGTTTCATTAAGAAAAAGTTGAATCTCATAACTGTATTAATATCTTGTGAATGTGCCTTATCATATTTGTCTGGGTTTTTGCTGTTCATTTCCTTGTGATAAAATTCCTGGGCAGAGCAAGTCTTCGGAAGTAAGCCCACAGGGCTGCCTGACAAGTTTATTTTGGGAAGGAAATAATCAATTTAGAGCTATTACTGCAGGAGTCCTTATCGAGCTCATTTCCTCATCTAATGCTTCACAAGCTAATATTACATGTTTAGCAGCAACTTCAAAGAAACAGTACTGTGCTTTATAGGTTTTATTAATGCGAAATTTCTCTGAGGGCACCAAGTGTTTACCATTAACATGACTACAATCCACAGACTTGCAAACATAGGTCATAAAAGCCTTAGCAAAGACTTGTGCTGCCATAGCCCAAGACACTATTAATGTGATTCTGTGTTAACTGCTGAATTACAAGGGCTGGGGCAGAGGCTAGGGGCTGGAGGGAGGGCAGACTGAGCTAGGAAGCAGTATTATGCCAACAGTCTTGATTTGTCTGCACTATCTCTTCTCCATTATTGTCCAATGTATTGAAAATAGTGATTTAGCCTAACAGCAATATAGTCAAAACAATGTACAGAGAGAGTCAGTCCATACTCAAGTAACAATAGAAGGATTGTTTTTTTCTGTATGGCACATTTAAATCCAGACCCTTATCCATACAGAGAAGCATTTAATGTTCTAAATTAGAATAGCAGAATAGCAAACGTTTAGGTATGGCACGTAAGAGATTTGAAGTAAGGAAAGATCAGGGTTAGGTTCAAGGCAAGAGCCTTGATAATCCTGAAAGTTCTTAATTAGAAATATGAATGATTATATCTTCCAGATCAAGATATCTTGGTGTTCATTTCAGGACTTTGCAGTGTGATTGTTTTCTGACCTTAAATACAAGAAAATTATTTTCATTTGCTATATATTAGATTAGACTCATGGGACAGGCTGTTCTCTTTGTCCACTAATAGCAAGCCTCTGTTGGACAGAAGTAAGGAGATAATTTTAATTAAGTGTTATCTATAAATGTCTCATATAATTTCCCACTTGAACACTATTTCTATTCCATTTTAAGCCGCTACCATTCTGTTCAATAAAAACCACCTTAGGAGGGCTTCTTTTTCATACACAGATCAAACCACTTTAAGAAAAGTCAGGGAGGAGGAGTGCCCAGGCACAGGGTCTGCTAGGCTTTACGGACACCCTTGCTGCAAATGAGCTGCAGCTGCACACTGGGAATGGCTCTAATGTCCAGAGTGAGAAAACCAAAACATCCCCTGGAATTTGGCGAGACCTTCAGGAAAAACTGGATAAAAATACGGAAATTATAGGAAAATCATTAGCAGTTGTTTGGTTATTTTTCTGTGTCAGTAGACTTTTGTTTAACATATTAGATATTTGAGCAGCACTGTAAGGGCTTTTGTTTAATTTCTTTCACATTAAAAATAGCCAGTTGAGCAGCCAGCTTTACAGAGTAGGGTTATAAATTAGGAAAAGAAGAAAGGAGAAAATGATATGAAGCTTCTAAGTTGAAATAAACCTTCCTATCCAATTTAAAGTTTATAAAGGGGAGAGATATATCTTAGAGTTAGCTATCAAACTACCTCTATGATGACTAATATTGGTTTAGAACTCAATTCTTGTTGAAAGGGGAATATTTTTAGATGGGGATCTTTTTTCCAATTAAAACAAAAATTGAAAAACCCTAAATAAAATTTTGAAAAGAAATTAAAGATAGGACATTTTTTTTGCTTTCTTTAAGCAAATTATTATTTTATATTTTCATACAATCCTTTGAAAGAGGCGGAATAGTTCAAAATAGTTATTTTGAAATGCAGTTGCCATAAAACTCAACTGTTTCATAAACCAAGTCAAGTTATTTTACCATGAAAGTCAAATGATGGCAATTTTTGAAGAGAAAATATATAAAATGGACCTACCTTTTTCAATTTTTCTTTTTTTTAAAAATAACTTAAAACATTTTCCTATACCCAAATATAATGCAATATTTGATTTGGCACAGACATATATTTAGTTTATTTGAGTTTAATAATTATTTGGTTTAATAATTCCACATTTCATGGTGTTCTATAAAATGGCTCACAGCATCCAGGTGCTCTTCTACCTGAACAAAACCGGGAAATAAGTACCTATGTCTGTCTTTCAGGCTATTTCTTGAACTCTACTTTATTTGAACTTCATGGGGCTTATAAAAAAAAATAGCTTTAAATAACAAGCCCCGATCTCCCCTAAGAACAAGCAGAGAACAATTTGAAAGGAATCACTGCACACAACATTTAGGTTTCATCCTGTGTCCTCGACTGTTTCAAAGTTTTTGGCTTCCTTTTGGGTCTCCTTTAAAATCAATATCACTCATGAGTGCTTTCTTGCCTATATTTATAAAAATATGTACATATTTAAGATGCAGTTACTTTTCAGAGCATCGTTTCCTCTGATTTTCTTGCTTCCTTCTCCCCTTTAAAAAAATTTTTATTTCTAAGTTAGCAGAATGACTGTAACTTTTATCATATCTTATCTTAGAATGACAGATTTATCCCTATTTAGTGCCTGCCTGGATGTTGGGTATGGGAGCAATGATACACAATTTCCACCAAAAATTGAAATAACAAGATGCGTAATTTTAGAAGTGGATTTAGAAATTTCTAGAATTTTTAGAAATTTTCTAAATTTGTAAAATCTACTGCAGGATATATTGGGATACTATAGAAATTGTCATTTTTGTAGGTAAAAATAGTCAAATACTGCCAGTGTCAGGAGGTTCATTAATTATGTCACACCTGCATTTGTTAGACATGTTATATTGATTTCCATTGTTTTTACTTCAATATACTACAAAACTATAAACATTTATTTTGAAACAAATAGAATCTTCCCCGTCCCAGCTTCGTGAGAACACCACTCTAAAAATAATTAACGATGTCTAATTCCCTGATGTACCATTTCACAATTGCATATGTTTTTTTCTAAAACTTCAATTACTTTCAGTTGTTGCCCCAAATGAGTGGAAATTCATAACATCACTTGCTGACTTTAGCTGGAATTAAAGTACCAATAATACTCTTTAAAAATCTGTATATTTTGCAATGAGATAGCTGGGTTATATGATGATGTCACTTTCAGCAACTTAATGAGCAATATCCCGTTTTCTCTCCCATGGTTTTGATGATTCATCTGTCTTTTCCTGCTTCTGGATGAAGACCATATTTTACCAGTAGTCCTGTTACATCCTCCCTTGTTCAGTAGAGGATTGATCCCACCAATATTCTTTTTTCCTGTTAATACCTGTACCAAGCTGTTGAGGAAATAGTTTCAAAGCAATCCTTGAAAATGAGATTCTTGTCTCTACCTTAAATGAGGAAACATTTCTTTCAAATGGGAGAGAGATTGTTATAAAGCCAAAATTACTTGTAGTCTCATCTAAATATTTAATTTTACTTTGTTACTAACGTTACTTACTGTAGTAAAAATTTTTCATGGGCATACCCCACTGAAAATGGAACCTATGGTTCAATATATCATGTATCTTGTTTCTGTGTTATTACACTATGTTAATAGTCCATATATTTTCCAGACTTAAATGAGATGAAAATGTATATTTCCTGTATTGATACTCAATACATGAAGTTGCCAAATTATTATGAATAACCTCATTTTTGATAATAGTCAAAATTAGTTTGTGAATGCATACTGAATCCTTCCATCCATCTGTTTTTCCATCCATCCATCCATCCATCCATCCATCCATCCATCCATCCATCCATCCATCTGTCCTGTTCNATCCATCCATCCATCCATCCATCCATCCATCCATCCATCCATCCATCTGTCCTGTTCATCTATCATTCATATTTTATTCTGGATACTCTCTATGTAGAGATGGTTTGAGGATTTGTGGAGAACACATTAACTTTTTTATAGTGTTGAAGAAAAGGCAGAGAGGTTGGCCTTAAACTTGGAAATGAAGGTTGAGGCATAATTCTACATTGGTTTCTTGAAGGATGTGATCATTCAAACTCAGGAAAGAAAAAATAGAATAAAACACATCTTTTGTTGGAAGAAAGTCATTAAAAACAAGAATAATTGCAATTTTACATTTATAAACAGACGTGAAATGCATTACAAAGATACTCAGTAATTGTTTTCCTGAGGAAATAGCTGGTATGCAATACACAGAAGCCTTCCAACATTTGTCTCTGCTTTTCTGATTCGAGATAAACTTTAGTTACAGTTGAGAGATAAAAGCGTGATCTTGAGCCTAAGGTCTATAGAATGAAAAAATAAATAAGAAAATTAGAAGCTCTTCTAGATAAAAAAGGAGAAAGAGAAGACAGATGGAAAAAGCAACACACATTTAAAATGACAATAAATATGAGATTGATTCGAGAAGGAAAAATGCGGTATTTGGAGTTAAACAGGATTGGGTTAGAATCTCTAGCTCTCTTTTCCTTTGTAAATTCAGGTAAATTATTTCAATGTATCCCAATATACATTTTCTCAATTATCATATGAACTCAAACATTTTCGTGAAAATTAAATGAGATAATATATGAAAAGCTATTATAATTTTGTCTGCACTATAAGAGGTACTCAATATTTGATAGATACCTTGCCTACATTACTTTTGGCATGAATCTCAGGACTTCTGGTAAGCTTTTGTCCACATCATTGGACACACAGTAGACTTTTAAGAACACTTAATAGAGTTCCTGAATTAATTAGGTTTGGATTGTTAAGTTCACACTTCTAAAGACAAATTCAGATACACTAATGACTTTCTTTCTCAACTTCTTTCCCCAATCAGTTTTCCTAATTCAATGTTTGAATGTTTATGTCATGTGACATGAGGGAGTGGGTGGGAATACCAGCTATTTTCTCTTCTTGACAATTATCTATATTCCATGTATGATTCAGAGTGGAAAAGAGAGGCAGGAGGTGAAATTCAAGAGAATCCTTGTCTGAAACCTTGAACAGAGGCTGGCTAAGGAAGCGGTGAAATTTTAATGTCTTTCCTTTAACTCTTGGCCCTTGAGCTTAGTCAGAGGAGGAACAAGAAAAGCTTTAGAATCCTTGGTATTTCGGTACCTCCTCAGTTTCCCTTTACTTCAAGTTTCAGTTCATTTCTGGCTGGAAACTGTGATACTGTCCCTGATCACACCAAGGGACATTTCTCTGTCTTTTCCTAATTTACATACTATTGACTACTGCAATACATACATATTACTTTAATAATAATTTGAAGTATTATGTTTCATATGTATGCAAATTATTTTCCTAAATAAGCAGAAAGATATCTTCCCAGCCTGTATCTACATGGTGACTATCACAGTATTGACAGCAGCAGGAGACAGACAAATTCCTAGGCAGACAAGGGCGAGTCCCCTGTGAAACCCAACCTTCAAGCCAAAGACAACCAGAAGCCTGAAAACTGGGCTGCCAGTTCCAGATAGAGTTCATGACGACAGTGAGAACTTACTCAATGCCTTTTAGTCAATTGAATGGTGCTTTTTCCAGGCCCACCCATGGACCAATCAGCATGAACTCCCCCATTCTGAGCCCATAAAAACACTGGACTCAGATATACATGAGACTACCTGCCTTTGGGCCCCGTCTCACACAAAGAACTGCCCACTTTGGGTCCCCACTCATGTCGAGAGTTGCTCTATTGCCCAATAAAGTCATTCTCCGCCTTGCTCACTCTCTGGTATTGACATAACCTTGTTCTTCTTTGACATGGGACAAGAACCTGAGACCTGCCAAATGGCAGGTGTGAAAGGAGCTGTAACACTGTAGCCCTCCCACCCTCTGCCGGCACTGGGCTGCTGCCTCACATGATGGGACCCAGCGGAGGGCAGGACCAGGTCAGTCCAGGAGCCGCTGGCCAGAGTGGATGGTAGGAACAATTGAGCTGTGCCATGCCCCGCATTTTCCAAAGTGTGCAGGAGTGAACAAGCTGAAACATGCCTCCGCCCCTGCCCCCATATACTGCTCTGTAGGTGGTGGAAACAAATGTGAGCTGTAACACAAATGAGCTGTAACACACTGTCCCTGCCCTGTTTGCTGCACTGAAGGCAGCACAAAAGAGAAGGAGCTGTAAAAGTCCTTGGGGGCTCAGGTCTTGGGACTCCCTGGGCAGGAGCCATAATACTCCTTGGGGTTCCATGGTTGCTGGCATCTCTGGGTTGGGTGCCACCACATTCTCCTTGTCCAGATGTCAGTACCCAAGGCAGAAGACAGTTCCATCATGCCCAAATCAGCACAGAGCCATGGCAGGTGTGGACTCCAAGGTGGTAGTGCCAGCGGAGTGCTTCCTACTGGCCCGAGTGGTTGGAGTGAGCCCAGTGGTGAGCCCAGAGCCCAGCAAGGCTCAGGCAGGGCACTGCTGGCTGTGGAGATTTGTGGCTGCCGAAGTGGTATGGAAAGAATCCTGTGTCAGTATTCTGTATATTATAGTGTGAAAATATAAATATTACATGCATAGTCTATTCATTCTAACTTGATGATATAAATATATGTACATATTTCTCATTTTCAGATTTATTTGGTTTTTCCTTTTTTCACTCAATTTGTCAGCATATGCATTTTATTAGCTTAGTTTTAAGAATTAGCAGTTTGAATTTTTATGTATTTCTGCTTTCCAATTTGTCAATATTTCCTTTAATTTTATTATTTCCTTTCTTCTCTGAAAATTGCTCATTGTTGCTTATAAAATTTCTAAAGTTGGGCCAGGCATGCAGGCTTACACTTGTAATACCAGCACTTTGGGAGGCCAAGGCAGGCGGATCACGAGGTCAGGAGATCGAGACAATCGTGCCTAACATGGTGAAACCCTGTCTCTACTAAAAATACAAAAAATTAGCCAGGCGTGGTGGTGGACGCCTGTAGTCGCAGCTCCTTGGGAGGCTGAGGCAGGAGAATGATGTGAACCCCGGGAGGCAGAGGCTGCAATGAGCCGAGATCATGCCACTGCACTCCAGCCTGGGTGACAGAGTGAGACTCCATCTCAACCAACAAAAAAAAAAAAAAAAAAAAAAAAAAAAAAAAAAAAATTCTAAAGTTAATGCAATTTACTTATGGTCATTCTTTCTCATTTAATCATGAAACATTTTAAAACTGTGACTTTGTATTTAAGATTAGCTAAGCCCTGCCTACTTAAATTTTATTAAAGTGTTTTTACTTTCCTTATGTTTTAGTTTGATTTTATCTTTTAAACCATTGTGTCAAGAGGAGGAAGCCTGGACATATTTCATTTTAGGTCATTTATTTGAGGGTTCTTTTCTGTCCTATACATTTATTTGCTCTCTGTTGCATAACATTTTTATTATTCAGCAGATTCTTGACATACTCATATTTAATATTTATGGTATTAACATTTATGAGTTACCCTGAAGTTACGTACGTGTAATATTTTTCTATTTTTCTGAGGTTCACACCGGAAGTTAATGTGTTATAAAACTAGAGAACAAGAAAGGGGTAATCAGCAAGTCAATAGTTCTAGTTGTCCATTGAATATTCCTGCTTCAATACAGTTGGTGGCTGTCTCAGGGATGGCAGGTCCACCACAATTCTCCTTAAGTGTTAAGAGTTATGAAATATCCTCAGTTATGCGATATTATATTTGGTGAAGTAAATTAGACAGGTTTTTTCCAAGTTTAGAGAATGAAAATATTTTTGGAATTGTGTTTGTATGTGTAACAAATCTTATCAATTTATTACAAAAACTAGTTTATATTCAACTTATTTACTTGCTACACAGTGCTTTAGGTCTTTAAACCTGTCTCAACCATGGTCTTAATGTCAATTTTTTCTTATTTTCAAACTCTTTTTGTTTCATGGATAAAGACCTATACAATCCAAAAGTGCACATATATAATGCTTTGTTACTCAATACATTGTTTCTCCATTCACAGTTTCCTTGAGGATTATACCCTTCAACCATGTGAAATAACTGTCTTTTATTCTTGATTATTAAATTTGGCCTTGAATTTTTACCTTGTCTAATTTACTACTCCTTAGTTTCCTTACCTTTTACCTCATAAATATAATACTATACTTTTATTGGTAACTATTTGTGTATATTTTTGAGGTCTGAGTATTTTAAGTAATTAATAGTTGGATTTTGTTTTAAACACTAACCTGAGTGTTATGTGTTTTTAAAACATTTTGACTTAATATTTTAAGTGAGAAATTTGAATAAATGGCTTAAACTCTGAAAGATGCCGGGCGCGGTGGCTCACGCCTGTAATCCCAGCACTTTGGGAGGCCGAGACGGGTGGATCACGAGGTCAGGAGATCGAGACCATCCTGGCTAACACGGTGAAACCCCGTCTCTACTAAAAAATACAAAAAACTAGCTGGGCGAGGTGGCGGGCGCCTATAGTCCCAGCTACTCAGGAGGCTGAGGCAGGAGAATGGCGTGAACCCGGGAGGCGGAACTTGCAGTGAGCTGAGATCCGGCCACTGCACTCCAGCCTGGGTAACAGAGCGAGACTCCGTCTCAAAAAAAAAAAATAAATAAAAATAAAAATAAAAATAAAAACACTCTGAAAGATACAAAGTGACATATAGTAAAGAACCTTTCTCATATAACTTTCTCCTGGATCTGTTTCTTCCCTTCCAGAAGAAACTACTGTTATCAATTTCCTGTGTATCCTTTCAGCAGTAATTTATGGCTATATAATTGAGTGAATAAATGCACACATTTTGTGTGTGTGCACGAGTACGTGCATGCACACATTTTGTGTGTGTGCACGAGTACGTGCATGCACACATACACACCCCCAAAGAGTTCCTGCATCTTGCCTTTTTTCCTTAACAATTAACCATGTAGATTGTTCCATATGAGCATATAATGTGTTTCGTCTTTTTAAGTGGCTGCATAGGATTTCATTTTGTATGTGGACTCAATTTATTTCATTATTCTCTTTATGTATGCTTAGGATGTTTTCAATCTTCTGATATTAAAATTTTTCAGTGAATAATCTTATGCACACCCCATTCATTTTTCACATTTTTAATATATATATAAAATCTTAGAACTGGAGATGCAAGATCAGGGGCATTTGTAATTTCCTTTTTAGAGAATGTATTTTAATTTTTTCAGTTATTGAGTAGATAATGCACCACATATTATAAAATCAAAGAAGACAATAGAGTAGGGGCAGACTAATGCCCCTTTCCCCCATCTCAGCCAAAGCTGTCAATACTCTAATTCCTAGAGCTTGAGAGTATGTCACATTACATGGAAAAAGGACCTTGCACATACTTGGCAGATGCTATTAAGGTTAAGGTCCTGGAATGGAGAGATTATCCCGGATTATTTGGTGGACTGATCTAATCACATAAATCCTGAAATTGGAGAACACTTCCTGGCTGCAGTTACAGAGAGATGTGAGAATAGATGCAAAGTCAGAGAATCATGATCTTCTTGTTTTAAAAATGAAGGAAAGGGGCCACAAGTCAAGGTATATGAGTGGTCTTTACAAACTGAAAAAGGCAAGGAGACGGATTTTCCCTTAAAGCCTTCAGGAAGATATGCAGCTCTCCTGACACCTTGATCTTAGCTCAAGGAGACACTTGTCAGACTTCTGACCTCCAGAAATTTAAGGTAATAAGCCTGTGTTGCTTTGAACCCCAAAGTATGTGGTAATTTGTTACAGGAGCATACACAATGAATAAAGGGGGAAATAGGGAAGAGTAAATCTCCATATACCCCTTCCCAAAGTAAACTGATGTCTCTCAGCAGATGTAGCCTTTCCCCACTTTTCTATGCCTGCTTTCAGATATATTCCATGCCTTTACAAGCACTTACATATCATGTGTCAGGGATTCTAGGGAGCTTATTTTTTCCTTTTTTCACAACTGTGAAATTTGGATGCACCTTACAATCACGAGTTCTTAGACTTGAGTTCTCCTTAAGAAGATTTGCATTTTGCTTTTGTCAGTCACTAGAAATGCTACAACCTGAGATTATTCTTAAATTATCTGCTTGAGCATTCTCTAAATTAAATCAGAGAGGTTAAAAATCTGTTGTTTTTTGAGCCTCATTGATAAGGTGAATTCGCTCCACAAACCCATGTGAGTAATGGTTTGTGCTTCAAATTCTTGGGGGAGATTCTTTTTCTCTCCAAGTAGTGTCAATGTCAAGTTTGAGACCAGCCAGTTTTCCTGCTATCTCTCTGCATGATAGGTTTGGTTTCCATTTGCCCTTTTTTTTTGAGAATGTAGCCATTTGGTGACTCAGCTGTATGTATGGATACTTAATTAGATTCTCAAGTTTATCCTTGGGATAAATTGCAAATAAAAATTGTGACTTAAAATGAAAAGCTCTTACCTTTGATGACATACGCTATATAAGGGAATTTCCTTCTATGGAAAGATTTGTGTATTCTCTGTTGTAGTCTATGGAGATCAAAAGGTTTTGTCAAGTTGTCAGAAAGATATCAAACATCGCTGCAATCATTCATGTTAGGAACATTCTTTTTTATTCTTCTACTTTGTAGTCTCAGTCATAAGACATCACCAATATTAATTGCATCAATAACAATGATGTCTCCATCTACTCTCACTGTTCCTGAATGTTGGCACATATGAAAAGGAAAGAGGCCTTGCCATGCAATCTGGACTTGTCGCTCCCTTTACAGTCAAGGAAATTCCCTTCCTTTCTTTCTTTTCTTGTGTGTTCTGCTTAGTGGCCAAGCTCCTCTTTTTGTTAGAGCAGCTCACAGCTACTTCTCGAGAGAGAAAGAAAGGTGAGAGATAACTTTTCAAAGATAATTTATATGTAAAATGTGTTTATTCTAATCTTCTATTTGACTGTCATTTTTGTGTCAGGAATCTAGGTTGGAAATAAGTTTCCTTCTGTGTTTTGAAGGCATTTTCATATCATTTTGTTAATTTCTTGTGGTGATGTTAGTGAATGAAAGCAATTCTGATTCCCAGCAATTTGCATGTAACCAGCTTTTCCCTTTGTTGGTTAGTTTGTTTTTTCCATTTTTATCTGGAATCTATTAAAATCTCTTTGCATGTTTTTGAAATTTTACATGAATGTACTTTGCTGTGGATCTACTTTTGACATTGTGTTGGGAGCTAAGTATACCCTTCCATTATAGAAAATCATGTCCTTCAATCTTGTGATACTCTCTTGAATTATTTTATTAATAATTTTCTCCCTCTGATCACCTCATTTTCTATATTTCTTTTTCCTCTTTGAAGTTCCTATTATTCTGATGGTGAACCTCCTAGAATGTCCTTCCAAGTTTCTTACCTTTCTGTCTTAATCTCTGTGTTCTTTTGTTCTATATTCTAGGATAATTTCCATAACTTTATGTTTTATATGCTTTTAAATTTACTTTAACATTTTAAAACATGTTTTATTTTATTGTACTTATTTTGTTTCCTTTAAATATCTTATTTTTAAATATTTAAATTGTTTTCTTTTTTCTTTTACATTTTAAGAGCTACTTTTTGTTCTCGACATATTTCTTTCCTTGGAGGATGCCCATCTGGCTTCAGGGCTGCAATTTATTTTCTTATCTTCTGTTGATATCTTTTTTGTTTTTTTAGTAACTACCTTTTAAAAATGTCTCTGCGTAGTTTCTATTTCTTCCAAATTTATTCTTTTTGGTTTGTTTAGTCTCTATCTTATATGGAAGAAGCTTTTCTCAGATGACAATACTGGGATCTCTGCTAATGACTAAGGCTGGGGGAGTAAAAATTGATTGGAAGCATTGACATGTGGTTGAGATTGAAGACTTTGACTTCATTTCAGGGTGATCAGGAAGGGCTAATGACGGCATACATGTCAGGTAATTCCCTATTTTCATTAGGTACTCAGTTGTTTAACTATGCCTGGAATCCTTTTGTCCAGACAATATCCCTTTTACCTTCTCCAGACATTAAACCTTAGTATTTCTTCAAGGATGCAGAAAAAAGTACCTACCTAAAGTCATGAAGCAGGAGAAGGCATCTAGGGCCTTAAGGATCTAATGACTCCTTAAACATCTTCTCTTCATCTTTCACTTTATTGTAGCACAACATCCTTCACTCCAATTCCAAATTTCCCAATGCAACTGCATCCTGAGCATTTTAAAGATTGTCCTGTTTAAACTGGATTGCCTCCCCACTGTGCTCACTACAGTCTTAGATCCCTTTACTAAAGAGCTGAAGCTTAAGGGTTTTAAACAATTTTCCAGTGGATACCGCCCCAAGACAATTCAGGGAATGTCTCATATAGTTCTAAGGGGAAAGTCATGGGGCTTGGTTTGTGGGCCATGTAGAGAGAAATTTTGAAAAATTATCATTTATCTTTCTCCTTTTCACCTTTAGTCTGCTGTTCAACCTGTATAGTGAGATCACTTTAAGTAAAATCCTGTTTTACTCAAAACACTATGAATTTCTTCCAGTGTAACTCCAGTTCCCAAATTCTTACTTGAACTTTAATATATCATTTGTGGAAGAAAGACCACACTAATTTATCCAAATTTCCCTTTGAATAAACTTTAAAGTAGCCAGAGCAAATGTAATTATACTTTTACTGTTAATCAATAATAGAGATTTGCTAAAAGGAAGACCTGAAAATCAATACACCCAGCTTGTTTGTGTGTTGGTTGGTTTTGGTCATCATGACCATATGTCTACCACTTTCAAGTTTTAGAATTAATAATTGACTTCTCTTATGGGAGAGAGAAGAAAAAAGAAGAGGAAGAGCAATTAGATTACATGATTTAGGAAGAGAGGGTAGAATAAAAAAATGCCAGAGAACAGAATTGAAAAGTAGGAGTTTTTGGATTTTTGTTGATACTGTTTGTTTATTTTAACCTTAAGGCCATTTGATTTGGGTGAGGAAGTTTACAGCTTTGAATGACCAAATAATAAATTCAGTAATATAATTTTTAAGTGAAGTCTTGTAGCTCTTTATCCTCTTATAGGCTATATTCTAAGGCATCCAAATACTTAAGGTCTTGTTTATAAAGTTGCTCAGAAATCTATGGGATAAACAGACCAAAATTTGATTCCATTACATTCATAGTTCTTAATTAAAATACACATACATAAATTCAGTTTCACAATCGTATATCTTGATGGAGTACCACTTCGTTATATGGCCTATGTACTTTGCTGGGCATATAAATTTGGCTAATTACGTAGCTCCTATCCTTAGCAAATTTATAGTGCAGATGGGGAGAAAACAGCTGAACAGATATTTCAGAATAATGTGATCCATGTAGACATTTATCAGTTACAACTACAATTGTGTATCACAGAAAGTGGCTTAAGTACAAAATGGCATTTATTGGCTCATATAAATGAAACATTCAGGGGTATGCTTCCTTTTCTCTGAGGCACTAATGCATTCACATAAAGTCACTATCTTTAGGCCCCACAGAGGAGCCCTGGCTTTGCCAGGCTCATATTGTTAGCCCACCAAATGTTTAGGAAAATAGATTCTAGCTTTCTCTCTAATTCAAGCTGGAATCGAATCTCATCATCTTGAATCGGTCTTATTTGTCTTGTTAACATCTGCCTTAACCTACTACTTTTATTACTGTGACCAAGCACACTGGAGTATTGCAGTAATACTGAAATGCCTTGAATGAGTCGTGTATGTGCTGAGTATAGAGTGTCTTCAGCCTTCGGGCCCGGCGCCAGTGACTCACGCCTGTAATCCCAGCACTTTGGGTGACCGAGGCGGGCAGATCACGAGGTCAGGAGATCGAGACTGTCCTGGCTAACACGGTGAAACCCCGTCTCTACTAAAAATATAAAAAATTAGCCGAGCGTGGTGGCAGGCACCTGTAGTCCCCACTACTCCAGAGGCTGAGGCAGGAGAACAGTGTGAACCTGGGAGGTGGAGCATGGAGTGAGCGGAGATCACACCACTGCACTCCAGCATGGGTGACAGAGCAAGATTCCATCTTAAAAAAAAAAAAGAATATCTTCAGCCTTCAGAGCAGGCAAGCAGAATCTGAGGTAGCCAGAGTCCCCTGACTAGCCACCTGTGTCCATCAGCAGCTTCATGTGACATTCTAATTAATATCAATTTTATGTGGACCATGCTAAGGATAAGATTGGGAAGTGCTGTCTTAACCAATTTTTATTACTAGAGAGATACAGTACTTTGATTGGCCTTCCTTGAAGTTGGCTGATGTCAATTATATGTGAATTCTATGAATGGACAGTCAGTGAAAGAGTATAATTCCTCTAAAATGCCTTGGGTAGGTTGTTAGCAGAATGAAGGAGTTTAAAACAAATGGTCACTCAATGCAGTGGTGAAGGTCTGATTCTGTATTTTATTGTCAGAAAATTGGAGCTCTTCTCGTGCTCTAGAAATAAAATATCACAGAGCTTTATGTTTGAAATGTTTCTCAATGGATACATTGACAAAATATTTGTAAGAATGCTACCTTTTTTCTAACTTTACATTAAAATTAAATGTTTGAGTATTTACACCAAGCAATTTGTATTAGTTAAAAATAACCAGGAAAAGATAAGGAGAGGAAGAACTTGAAGTGAACATTTTCAAGGAAAGTGTATCCCTGTGTGAAAGCCTCCACTTCATGGGCATGACAAATACCCCGTGATGTAGGCCTCCATTATTTATAGGCCTGGAGCATGCTTTTAACAGTCTGAGGAACCCCCAGGGAAATTGGTTTCTTAGGATTATTGCAAATAAGATCTGATTAGTTAATTATTCCTTTGTCTGAAAGAGCCCATTAAATTTGATGAAGGAATCTGTCAATACATTAAAAGGTACAGCTGAACGAAAGGTGAGAACAAATGCTGACAAGTATGGTAAACATAAGACACACCTGACAAGACACAGGACAAGTTAAGCAAATGGCTCATAAAGCTGATTTAGCAGGAGGACAGTAAAATCCTTCCTTTCAAGGGATTTGCCTTTTTACTAAGCATTTATTTGGAGACAGGGTCTACTAAGGAAGGTGGACTGCATGGTTTTTACTAGAATTTACCGACATCAATCTCGTATAATAATTCTTTATAATGGCACTAAATCTATTAAGTTCTTACAGACATTTTCCCTTTACATAAACATTTTCTTTGACTAAAGTCAGACATTCACTCTTTCTCATCCATAATAATTATTTTTGACAGATACTCTTCTGTATCTCTTTTAAACATCATACAGAATTGGGTTTCTGTTGTGGTGAAAGTCACCATAAGGTAATGATTTAGAAATAATTACGATGAGAAATTGGCCTGGGGAAGACCCAAAAAACTTCACCCTCTGCTAAGAAATTGTATAGCTACTGTTTCATATTCCTCTAGTTATAGATGATTTCATCCAATAACTACTATGATAATAGCTATTATTCATATAAAGGCCTTTAAAAGGATGGAGATTTATTTTGTTTTTAAATAAGCACCCAGGCAATTAGATGTTTATTCAAAACATATCTGAACCTCATTGGTCTGGAAAATGCTTAAATTCATGAACGGTTGCACAATTTGTAGCTCTGGATCCCTTTGGAAGACAATGAAACCAGACTTCTTGGTAACATTTTATAGTAGTCTGAGATTTTCTCATTGTACTGTCTAATGAGATTTCTACATGTATTTTGTTTTTTAAGGCTGTGGTGAATGTCAAGTTATGCCTGTGCTTTGGCCATCATTGCTACTGGGCAAAGTCTGTTCTCTAAGTTATACCCCTTTATTAACAACAATGTAATGCTAGATGCTGAAACAAATAAACCCCAAATTCCTTGTGGCTTAACATAATATAAATTTATTTCTCACTCATATCAAACTGAAGTGGCAGCTGGGGCTCTACTCTCTGCAGCTCATAGGGACCCAGTTTTATGAAACACTCAGCGTCCAAGATCACTCAGCCTCGAAATCCAGCCTGCTGATGGGAATAGAGAGAGTGGAAATCTCATGGGAAAATATTGTTAAAATATCACTTCTGCCAACTTTCCATTCTCCAGGATTTAGTCTCATGTCTCGACCCAGATGTAAATGGTCTTGGAAAATGTTCCTTCCTGGGGGAGGGGAAGAGGCTCCTTCTCAGCAACTAATGCATGCTGGGAAAGAAAAGCAGAGATATTTGGTGGCCAGCTAGCAGTCTCTGTCACAGCCTCTGCATAACACTTTGCTGGAGCTACAGTTGCTTATAACATGTGTGTCTGAATGAAAAACTGCCATGGAAATAAGTCTCCAATCTTCAGTGGGCTTTCCATTTTAGGCAGCGAGGAGAGCTCCAAAAACATTTTGTTAACTCCCAGTGTTTTAGGGACAGTGAAAAGAAAAATCTTCAAATTCCCACTAGTCTAATGGCTTTGGAGATCCCTATAACCTCTGAGCACATTCTGCCTTCAGCATTGGCCAGGCCTGGAGACAGCGACCAGAGTTCCAGCCTTCAAGTATGGCAGACCTATAGGTTGAGGGTGCTGTTTGGTTTTTCAGTGGCCTTAAGGCATCCCCGAATTCGCCATTGGTTGGTATGGGCTGAAGATTTATGTTAAAGTACTTAGTTTTGACAAATTAAACTGACATTATACATTTTAAAAACTGAAAATGTTTCTATGAAAGGAGGTGGATGTTTTAAGTAAGCCAGATGACTCTTTTCTCAGTTCACTCAGTAATAAAATTATTAATAGAAATAGTAAAACTGCTCAAAGCATTTTAGAGGTGTTAACCAATTAAATCTTCAAAATTACCTTGTGAGGTACCATTATTACCTCCACTTTATAAATCAGCACATTGAGGTTTGGAAATTTGCTGTGTCAGAGCTCCAGGAAATGGTACACCCAGCATACTAACCCAGGGAGTATGACTTGCTGGCTTAAGCAACCAGGCAGTTAACCACTACACTGGCTGTCTCTTCCTTGGCTTCTTGATAAGCTGGTAAGATGAAACCCATTGTTATAGTGACCCTATGTTTTCTATTTTATGAGAAAAACCAGTGTGCTAAACTGGTTCTCATGAGTAGTACAGCGCACTAATATTTCTAATTGTGGGGCCTAGATATGGCTTAAAAGGTGCAGTGAGGATGCGGGACTGGGAGGTGCTAATCATGAGATAGATAGCAGGTATTAAAGACATTTGATG
Source organism: Theropithecus gelada (assembly GCF_003255815.1). NCBI lineage: Eukaryota > Metazoa > Chordata > Mammalia > Primates > Cercopithecidae > Theropithecus > Theropithecus gelada. Next base: position 120,986,204 of record NC_037672.1, read on the forward strand.
AGAGATAGGCAAGATGAGGTCAGTTTACTATGGAGAAGAGCCAGCTGAAATTTACATGTATGTGCATATACAATATAAACCAAAGAAGTGCTGGCAGGATGCTACATTCCTTTATGGTGAGGTAAGGCTAAAAATGTATGCTTGTCTTCCCTCCAACACTGGCAGTGAAATAGCTTGTTTTCTGCTACCTCCTTTCCAATCTAGCTCCTTCACAAAGCATGCTAGACCATTTTGGTGTATCTTTCTGTTGACTACCTCTGTGATTTATTTAGAAATTATTAATCAGATGCTGTCTTCATAAAAATATAAGTGCTCATGTAATTTCTCTTAAACAAGATTTCAAATGCACTGAAGGTAGAAAGAAACATCTTTTACTTCCTTTTTCTCTATATATATCAGTTCGTGGGATACTTAATTTTCACTAAGTGTATTTACAGAGAACCATATGGAGTGGAAAATCATAGCCAAATTAGAGCCTTGTAGTCAGTCAATTCTTTCTAAAATGCCCACTGTGTTATAGTTTGCTTTGATTCCAAATTATCAGTGTCCTTCTCAGATGCCTGAATGTAGAAAACATATACCTCAGACAAAAAAGTTTTCTGGACAAACTGCAGCAAAGATGTATACTTTGTTGGTTGGAAAATCTTCTGATTCGACCATGAGGGCATCTCTAATTGTCACAGCTGGTAGAAGCAGAATAAATGAATAAGATCAAGGTGCTTGGACTTTTTGCTGGAACACAGAAAAAGCAGGACACAGTAGAGTGGTGCCTGAATGACCACATGTGTGCTGGGGATGGCTTGGGACTCCCTGCCACACTGCAAGCGATGTGGCCAAGTAATCATTTACAGCTTTGTCCTTACTTCAAGCTTGGCATGGGATTCAAACACTTGTTTAAAATTATAGTAGACTGTCCTATTTAAATTTATTTTTATACTGGCATTTTATAATGTAATTTGACATGCAAAGTAGTTATATATATTTTAAGTAAACTGAACAAACAGAAAAGGGTACAACACTTTGGCAAACAAATGAACATCAGTGAGTGCATTTTTCCCACTGGCTGGTTATAGAACACAATTCCAATTACTTGTTGCAGCAATTATCTAGAAAATCTTTTGGAAATGTAATTTTAAAATGTTACCAGAAAGAGGTCCCATTCCAGACCCCAAGAGAGGGTTCTTGAATCTCCTGCAAGAAAGAATCGAAGAGAGTCCATAGAGTAAAGTGAAAGCAAGTTTATTAAGAAAGTGAAGGAATGAAAGAATGGCTACTCCATAGGCAGAGCAGCAGCTTGGGCTCCTGGACTAAGGATACTTATAGTTATTTCTTGATTATATGCTAAACAAATGGTGGATTATTCCTGGGTGTTCTGGGAAAGGGGTGGGCAATTCCCAAAACTGAGGGTTTCTTCCCTTTTTAGACCATACAGGGTAACTTCTTAACATTGCCATGGCATTTGTAAATTGTCATGGCATGGCTGGGAGTGTCTTGTAGCATACTAATGCATTATAATTGCGTATAATGAGCAGTGAGGACAACCAGAGGTCACTTTTGCCGCCATCTTGGTTTTGGTGGGTTTTGGCCAGCTTCTTTACTGCAATCTATCTTATCAGCAAGGGTTTTGCAATCTGTATTTTGTGCTGACTTCCTATCTCATCCTGTGACTTAGAATGTCTAACCTCCTGGAAATGCAGTCCAGTAAGTCTCTGTCTTATTTTACTCAGCACCTGTTCAAGATGGAGTTGCTCTGGTTCAAACACTTCTGACAGATGCAGTCAAATCTAGGTAACAATTATTTTTGGAAACTTGGGACAGTATTTTGAGGATTTGTCACTTGACATGTTATTTACATCTTTTCTTATACACACCCAAACCACCTTTCTCTGTTCTTGATAGCATAGAATTCTGACAGGACTACTTACTGGCACATATCACAGTTCCTTAAGAATACTTCATCTTCTTCCACAAGTGTTATTTCTGTAGTTAGAGTCAAATTAAAGAATTATATAGGTTGATGGTGTGTATTTGTAGGAACTTTCTGTGAATATTTTTTGTATTTCTATTTACAAAATTATCTGCAATTCCATAAATCATAAAGACAGACAAGAGATATTTATTCGTCCAATAAAAGTTCAAATTGCTTAAAGCTCCAAGGTCATGTTTTTTTTCCCACAAAGAATATGCTTTTCACATACGTTTATTCATTCAACAAATATTTATCAAATATTTATCAAGTGCCTCTCATGTGTCGGGAAGTGTTCAGGTTACATGAAATACATTATTGGGAAAACAAAAGCCTCCGCTTTTATTGAGATTATGTAGTAGCATGGAAAGGATGACTATAAACAATAAACATAATAAATAAGCAAGTCATACAGTCTGTTAGAGAGTGATAGGTGCTGTGGAAAAAACATCAAGCAGAGCATGTAAGTGGAATCAAAACAGTGAATAGCTGGTTGGGCAGTGTTGTAATTTGAATAGGCTGATTTGGATAAGCGTACTAGAAAAGTTGGCATTAGAGCAAAGACTTGAAAGAGGTGAGAGGGTTGGCCATGTGGACAGTTTGAGAAGTGTTGTAGGCAGAGATAACAGCAGTGAAATAGTTTTAAGTAACAACTTGCCTGAAATGTACAAAGGGCGGCAAGAAGGCCAGTGTGGTTGGGACCAAGTGCAGAGAGGAGGAGGAGAAGAGGTTGGCAGATTTACAGTGTGGAGGAGAGGGCAGCTCAGGGAGGGATTTGTCAGCCATTCTGAGGACCCATTTCTAACAGAGGCAGAAGGCAGAGAAATCCTAGGCAGACATGGGCAAGTCCCTGGTGAAACCCCACTTTAAAGCCCAAAACATGCTGAAACCTGCAGACCAGAGTAAGAACTTCTATTCCTGTTTACTCGCTCTCTCTTGATTGGTTCTTTCTGAATAACGCCTTTTAACAAATTGAATGTTGCCTTTTCCAATACTACCTATGGCCCACCCTACTCCCACCCTGTGCCTGTAAAGACCCAGACTCAGTTGGTAGAGTGGAGATGGTCTGGTGGAAAGGAGATGGTCTGATTTCAGGGAAGAGACCTCCTGACTTCAGGGGAAGGTGACCTGCCTTTCCCATCCCCTCTCCAGCTCCCCTCTCTGTGGAGAGCTGTTTTCATTGCTCAACAAAATTATCTGCCCTCGCCATTCTTCAGTAATCAAGTGTGACCTCATTCTTCTTGGATGCTGGACAAGAGCTTGGGTCCCACCAAGTATGAGTACTCAGAAAGACTGTCACACTGGCCCTTTGCCTTTGCTGGTGGAGGGCAGCTACCTCATGCAACAGGGTCAGGGGCTGACTGAGCTGCTAACATACCACTGTTCATTGGTCTGTGGACAGTGAAACTAAAAGAGCTAATCAGCAGACTAACACCTGCTCTGGGGCTTTGGGATCACAGGCACTCTTGCCTGAGTGCCACTGTGTTCCCCTCAAGATGACATGCCTGGTCTGGCTGCAGGCCCTGCTTGGAGTTTGCTCCTGTGTCAGCTGAGTGGCCGGTCGAATCCCGTACTCACTCACTCATGTGCCTCCTCTTGAAGAGGCTGAGTATGATGGGTCAAGTAGGCAGGGTACCCTTGCTGGGACTCCAGAAAAGGGACTGAGAAAAATCCTGCATCACTTCTACTCTGAATGAAATGAGCAGCCAAAGCCTGTTCTCATAGCAGGTTCACACAGCTACCTAGTGTAGGTGAATAAAATATTATCACTCCATTTTGTAGATCAAGAAATGAAGAGATGCTGAAAATTGAGGGGGCATGAAAAATAATCTGCTTTCAATAATTTCTTATGAAAAAGAAATGAAAATATTTGTAGAATGTCACTTTTTGACAGATATTCCTCTTGGGGCCTGTCACGGTTAGCATTTTAATTTCTTTTTAATGCTTACAAATAATCGTATAAGACAGCTATGTATCCAATTCAATAAATGAGAAAATGAAGGTTTAGAGAAGGTATAAAATTTGTAAAAGTTTACACATATAGTGAATATAGAGTCACAATTAAGTCTCTCTCACCTCAAATAACAAAACATTTTGTAAGGTTATATTGAAATAGTTTTAAATTTTAGACTAGGAATCATTTCAAACCCAGGAAATAAGACAAAATATATAAGCATCCAACACATATACCTCGAAATACATAAGCATTCAATATAGACCTCCAAGATTTAAAAGCTATTAACTTTTTACCATGTTTGCTATAGGTCATTGTTTTTTTTTTTTGTTTGTTTGTTTTTGCCTTTAGAATATAAGATATATTTTTTCTCATTTGATGGAAATGGGAATACTATACTGTCATTATATTAATTGGAATTTCTTTGATTATTGCTGAGGTTAAAAATCTTTACATGTTTTTAACCATTTAGTTTACCTATTTTGTGACTTGTCTGTTTATGTTCTCAGCCATTTTTCTGTTGATTGTCACATACAAGAGCTCTCTATATTATAGATAATATTCATTTGTTTGTTATAGTCATTGCAAATTCTTTCTTTCTTTCTTTCTTTCTTTCTTTCTTTCTTTCTTTCTTTCTTTTTTCTGAGGCGGAGTCTCACTCTGTCACCCCTCTGGAGTGCAGGGGCACAATCTCAGCTCACTGCAACCTTCACCTCCCAGGTTCAAGCGATTCTCCTGCCTCAGCCTCCCGAGTAGCTGGGACTAAAGGGGTGTGCCACCACATTTGGCTAATTTTTTTTTGTATTTTTAGTAGAGATGGGGTTTCACCATATTATCCAGGATGGTCTCGATCTCCTGACCTTGTGAGCCACCCGCCCCGGCCTCCCGAAATGCTGGGATTACAGTCCTGAGTCACTGTGCCAGCCACAAATACTTTCATCTAGTCTATGACTGGTATATTTTTTCATCATTTATTATGTAATGCACATGTAAAATCTTGGATAAAACATATATTTTTTGTTTCAGTCATCTTTCTGATCACAAAAGCAACACTTCAATTTTTCCTCATTAAAGTAAATTATCTTTATGTTTCTCATAAATACTATGTATTATGTTAAGTTTATAAAAGTGGATGTTAAATATTGTCAAATATATTTTCTGCATTCATGAGATGATAATATATGTTATCTTAAATACATTAATATAGTGAATTTCACTAATTGAAATCAAGAAGTTCTTTGAAACCAGTGAGAACAAAGACACAAAGTACCAGAATCTCTGAGACTCAGCTAAAGCAGTGTTAAGAGGGAAATTAAGAGTACAAAATGCCTACATAGAAAAGCTAGAAATATCTCAAACCAACACCTTAACATCACAACTAAAAGAACTAGTGAACCCAAAGCAAGCAAACAATAAAGCTAGCAGAAGACAAGAAATAACCAAGATCAGAATGGAACTGAAGGAAATAGAGACACAAAAACCCCTTTCCAAAAAAATCAATGAATCAGGATTTTTTTTGAAAAAATAAAATATAATAAAATAAAATACATAGACCATTAGCTAGATTAATAAAGAAGAGAGAAGAATCAAATAGACACAATACAGTATATTAAAGGAAACATCACCACTGATGCCACAGAAATACAAATAACCATCAGAGAATACTACAAAAAACTCTATGCAAATGAACTAGAAAATCTATAAGAAATGGATAACTTCCTGGACACATACACCCTCCCAAGACTGAAACAGAAAGAAGTTGAATCCCTGAATAGATCAATAACAAGTTCTGAAATTGAGGCAGTAATAAATAACCTACCAACCAAAAAAAGCCCAGGACCAGACAGATTTACAGCTGAATTCTATCAAAGGTACAAAGAGGAGTTGGTACCATTTCTTCTGAGACTATTCCAAACAATTGAAAAGAAGGAACTTCTCCCTAACTCATTTTATGAAGCTAGCATCATCTGATGCCAAAACCTGGCAGAGATATATCAAAAAAAGAAAACTTCAGGCCAATATACGTTATGAACATTGATGCAAAAATTCTCAATAAAAAACTGGGAAACCAAATCCAGCAGCACATCAAAAAGCTTATCCACCACGATCAAGTTGGCTTCAATCCTGGGATGCAAGGCTGGTTCAACATATGCAAATCAATGAAAATAATTCATTACATAAACAGAACTAAAGACAAAAACTACATTATTATCTCAACAGGCGGAGAAAAGGCCTTCAATAAAATTCAACATCACTTCATGTTAAAAACTCTCAATAAACTCAGTACTGATGAAACATACCTCAAAAGAGTAAGAGCCATTTATGACAAACCTACAACCAGTATCATGCTAAATGGACAAAAGCTGGAAGCATTCTTCTTGAAATCTGGCACAAAGCAATTATACCCTCTCTCACCGCTCCTGTTCAACATAGTATTGGAAGTTCTGGCCAGGGCAATCAGTCAAGAGAAAGAAATAAATCGTATTCAAATAGGAAGAGAGAAAGTCAAACTGTTTCTGTTTGTAGGTGACATGACCCTATATCTAGAAAACCCAATTGTCTCAGCCGAAAAGTTTCTTAATCTAATAAGCAACTGCAGCAAAATCTCAGGATATAAAATAAGTGTGCAAAAGTCACAACCATTCATATACACCAAAAATAGAAAAGCAGAGAGCCAAATAATGAATGAATTTCTATTCACAATTGCTACAAAGAGAACAAAATACCTACAGCTAACAAAGGAAGTGAAGGACCTCTTTGAGGAGAACTACAAACCACTGCTGAAGGAAATCAGGGAGGACACAAACAAATGGAAACACATTCCATGACCATGGATAGGAAGAATCAATGTTGTGAAAATGGCCAGACTGCCCAAAGTACTTCATAGATTCAATGCTATTCCCATTAAACTACCATTGACATTCTTCACAAATAAGAAAAAAATTACTTTAAAATTAATATGGGGCCAGGCATGGTGGCTCACACCTGTAATCCCAGCACTTTGGGAGGCCGATGCGGGGGGATCACCTGAGGTCAGGAGTTTGAGACCAGCTGGGCCAACATGGTGAAACCCTGTCTCTACTAAAAATACAAAAATTAGCTAGGTGTGGTGGTGGGTGCCTGTAATCCCAGCTACTTAGGGGGCTGAGGCAGGAGAATAGCTTGAACCTGGAAGGTGGAGGTTGCAGTGAGCCAAGATTGTGCCATTGCACTTCATTCTGGGTGGCAGAGCAAGACTTCGTCTCAAAAAAAAGAAAATTCATATGGAACCAAAATAAAGGCCACATAGCCAAGGCAATCCTAAACACAAAGAACAAAGCTGAAGGCATCATGCTACCTGACTTCAAACTATACTACAAGTTTTCAGTAACCAAAACACCATGGTATTGGTACAAAAACAGACACATGGGTCAAAGGAACAGAATAGAGATCTCAGAAATAAGGCTACACATCTACAACCATCTGATCTTCGACAAACCTGACAAAAACAAGCAATGGGGAAAGGATTCCCTATTTAATAAATGGTGCTGGGAAAACTGGCTAGCCATATGCAGAAAATTGAAACTGGGCCCCTCCCTTAAATCTTACATAAAAATTAACTCAAGATGGATTAAAAACTTAAATGTAAAACCCAAAACTATACAAATCCCAGAATAAAATCTAGGCAATACTGTTCAGGACATAGGCACGGGAATGGATTTCATGACGAAAATTCAAAAGCAAGTGCAACAAAAGCAAAAATTGACAAATAGGATCTAATTAAACTGAAGAGCTTCTGCACAGCAGAAGAAACTATCATCAGAGTGAACAGACAAGCTTGTAAGCTATCCATCTGACAAAGATCTAATATCTGGAATCTACAAGAAACTTAAACAAATTTTCAAGAAAAGCCAAACAACCCCATTAAAAAGTAGGCAAAGGACATGAACAGACACTTCTTTAAAGAAGAAATTTATGTGGCCAACAAACATATAAAAAAATGCTTAACGTTACTGATAATTAGAAAAATTTCTTAATTTCCAAACTTACAGAAAATTTCCAGTTTCTTGAATTGATTTCTAATTTCTAGTCATAGAAAATGGTCTATGTGATTTAACTTATTTAAAAATTGTTAAATTTACTTTTTAGTCCAGGATGTAGTAAGTTTTTATAAATATGCACATTGTAAAAGAACATGAATTCTGTAGTTGTTGAATGGAGTAGTTTATAGAAGCCTACTAGGTCAATTTTTAAATTCTGCTATTCAAGTTTTTTACATCTTTATTGTTTTTTCCTTCTATTATATCCTTACAGAGGAAAATCTCTGACCCTGATGTTTTATGTATATTTTTATCCTTCTGATTTTATCGATATTTGCTATTTTACTAAATATGCTAAAATTTTAAAAATAAAAGTCATTGGTGATCAGTTGTCTATTTCATCTTTTCTCATAAAATGACCCTGTTGAAATACAATAATACTTTTTGCTGTAACATCTCTCTTTCTTTGCTATTGCTATAACTAAAATTCTGTTTTTAAGGACAAAGTGTTAATATTTATGAGGTAAATCTATTTCCAATTTTAAAATTTATAATGTCTGTATTCTTATTTTTATATGCATTATTAATAAAAAGTGTTTGTTGGGTGTCTGCATTTTCGTCTACCTCTGCCTTTTAATTATAACATATGGCCCATTCATGTTTAATATAATTTTTGATACATTTTGGCTTAAATTCTACTAACATTTTTGCTATATTTGTATGACCTGTTCTATATTGCTTTTTTCTTATTTTTGTCTGCCCTTTTTTGTGTTTGTGTTAATTCTTGTCATTGCATATTCTTCTATCATGTAGTTGAAATTCGTAACTTCTTATTCTTTAGTAGGTATGCTACAAAATACATGACACTTAATTTATCAAACCCAAAGTTACTTAAGACATTTTTCTGAAGGGGATTTGGAATTAAAGCCTAGATGGTAAACCTCCAGAGTTTATTCTTTTAACACCTGTTTCCGTTTTCATTGCAGACTGAGAAATTAAGCTCACATCATATAACTGAAGTTGAACAATACTTTTCTATCACCCTGGGTCAGGTACATTCCTAGATAAACTGGAACTTACATCAGAAGCCTCAGAAAATTAGGAGAATAAAATCCATTACTTTGTGTATTAAGAAGCTCAAAATCCCATATTTGATTCACTATAGAATTACTTCAGAATCTCATATGTTGTTTTTGTTTAAGCAAAATCTGAAATATATTAAAAAATACCCACTGCTGTGTTGTCTATTTGCTTTTCTCTTTCTAAATGCCCTTTTGAGAAATGCTGCAAAAATTTTGTCCTGACATGTGGGGGCCCAACTATTTCCTGCTGTACTCAGCTTGGAGGACATAGCCTCTAGGTTATACTCTTTTGAAACTGTCCTGTTGAAATGCATGTTTTGATTTTTGGATTTTCCAGATGCTTCATAATTAGGTCCCATGTGTTAAAACTTGTGGAAATTCAGTATGTTTCTCAATGTGAGGCATCTAAGTAGTTCACAAATTTAAGGCAATTAATCTATTAACTGGGATAAGTTGATTAATTCTATTAAATTCCATTGTTTACATATTACATGTTTAATCTATTCCCTATTCTATGCTTTATTTTTTTCATTTGTCTGAATTATTAAAAGTCACTACAGTTTAACATTTTGAGCAATTTACTTTTTATATGTAATTATATCCTTTGGCTATTTAAACTGAAGACACATTATATATGTAAATCAAATTAAGAAAAATAAATAGATAGTGTGTTCACTTACAACAGGAGGCTATCCCTGTGCTAAAACTTTCTGCTTCTTTTGAGTCTCAGAATTGTGGAATCACATAATATTTTAAAAAATCGGAAAGAACTTTAAATATCATGTTCACAGACTTTCTCACTTTCCAACAAGAAAACTGAGACCAAGAATGTTTACCAGACAGGTAATGCCTGAATTAGTCCTAGTATCCAGATTTCCTTATTATTTATATGAAGTCCAGAAACATACCATATGTATTAAACATAATGGTTTAAAACATTAATGAAGGTTGATTCTGAAAGTGGGAGGGTTCATATAAGTCTAAAATTTTAGTCTTTGCTTAGGTATCCAAAACTTTATTGTTTTAAAGTTTCTTATTGGAGGAAGCCACTTTTCAGTCACTTTGATAGGCACAAAGGATTTTGCGGTGAGGAAAACTGATATAATCATAAAAATAATTATGAAATTACAAAATGTTAATTTGTAAATACTCATTCCCTTTTTCAAACTAATTGCAGGTACCTCTTACAGATCTTTTAAACCTCAGCTCAAATCTCCTTTCTTAGAATACCTTCAGACTAGGTCAGGTCTCTGGCCATGCACCCTTGTGTTATTGAACATGTTCTCACTCATCATTGTGGGATGCCACAAGCTATGTTTGAAGCATATACTCTAGATCACGGAGAGCCTTATAGGTCATAGTGAGACTTGGGTTTTTCCTCTTTAAATAACTGAAAGCCAATTGAAAGGTTTTAATACTATCTATGTTTTTAAAAGATTGCCCGGGTGCCTTCTTGTAAGGCAGTAAGCATGGTCGAGGGAAATCCTTTAGAAGACTGTTGCAGTAGCACATGGGAGACAATGAAAGCTTCTTCTACGAAGTCACCCTGGAGGGAGAAGTGGATGAATCTGATAGATATTTAGGCAGAAAATGGGAAGAACATAGATGGGAAAATACTGTGGATGTGGTGGATGGCAAAAAGGTGACAATATTTGCAGGTCCTCTCAGTTAGAGGTGAAGCTTTTCATTGCCCTATTGATTGGGGACCGGCCTTGTGGCCAGCTTTGGTCAATGGGACAGCAGAAGATTGAGGTCTGAAAAGCATTTGCACATTGGGGATCTCTCTCACTGAGCATGAAACAGCACTCTGCGAACAACCAGGCTGGCCGGCTGGAGAATGGGAAACCACGTGGAGAAAAGCTTTCATTGGTACAGCTGCGCTAGCCAAGACCCCTGAAAGAGCTTTGCTGATAACAGCCATCACAGACCACATCAGAAGGCCTGCCAGGCTGAAAACAGCCCAAATTGCTGACCTCCTGCATTTTGAACTAAATAAATGGTTGTTGCCTAACTACATTATATTGTGGAGTGGTTTGTTACTCAGCAAATGCTAACTGATACCATGAGTAAAAGAGAGAGAAGTCTATGAAATAAATACAATTGATACTTAAATGTGTACACACACACACATACACACACACACACGCTCACATTACATGAAGAGCCACAAAGTATAAGCTCTGTCTCCTCTCATCCCTGTTTAATTCACATTTAACTCTATCTAATTAACAGTCCATTTTATAAACATCAATTCCGTTAGTCTAAGAAGCTTCTCTTTCAAAGGTTTATTTTCAAATTCACCTTTTATTTGTTGCAATTTATTGTCCTAAATCTAGGGTTTTAAAATTATTCTTAGAGAGCATTAAATAAACTAGATGTAAATATTAGTGACTGGGAATTTGGAAAATGCATTTGAAATGTGAACAATATATGTGTTTAAGTAGCTAGGGAAAGATTTCATTGTGGAAAAGATTTGATGTGAGGATCCTTGATGCATATGATCCACTGTTGTTATTAAAAACATTCACTTGTAAATGCGAACATTGTAATACAACTACTTCACATGATGGAAACTTCTGAAAATGTAAGGGATGCTTTATCTGAATTCAAGAAAAGGCTTTGTGTTTATATTAAGTTAATTTTAGATCACATAGAAATAAAAGAGAAAATTCGGTCTTCTGAAATCTCTTTCTGATAGATCTAGTATCATATCAGTCAGTTGCTGTGATTAGGATAAGTGAATAGCTTACTATCCAATAAAATTTAGAGGAAGAAAATATTAGACACAGCTTTGGGTATTTATTTTAAAATATATATTATTACTTTTGTGGTAGGTAAAAACGTTTTCTTTATCACTCATAGAAAGCCAACCTGGTTATTTTAAAACACTTCACAAAGTTATCAAACTGCTATTTCTTTTTGTGATGTGCAGATTTTTCAGCCTTTCACACAATACAAGCACTTCACATTTAGAAAGGGAACTGAGTATCAGATGCTCTGAAACTTCTTTGTGATTTTATAAGGTCACAGATATTGAACTCGTTGATAGATAGTTTCATACTATTAAAATCTTATTGACAAATCTATTAAAGGAAGTCTTTTAAACAAAATATCAATAAGAATTACGGAGAATAGGCCGGGCGCTGTGGCTCACGCCTGTAGTCCCAGTACTTTGGGAGGCCGAGGCGGGTGGATCACGAGATCAGGAGATCGAGACCATCCTGGTTAAGGCTGTGAAACCCTGTCTCCAGTAAGAATACAAAAAAATTGGCCGGGTGTGGTGGCGGGCGCGTGTGGTCCCAGCTACTCGGGAGACTGAGGCAGGAGCATGGCTTGAACCCAGGAGGTGGAGCTTGCAGTGAGAAGAAATCGCACCACTGCACTCCAGCCTGGGCCACAGAGCAAGACCCTGTCTCAAAAAAAACCCCAAAAAGATAATAATAATAATTACGGAGAATAACATCCATAATTGCACAATTATGACTGCTGTAAATTGGTCAAAATGAAAAGAAAAGATATGTTTTAAACATTTCTTAGCTCTTAGTACTACTGAGTGAGGAAACTTGTGTTATCAGGTTGAATTTGCCCAACTTCAAAGCACTGAGTTTTCCTTTTCAATGAAAAAGAGAGATGAGCTTTAAAATTTCTATTATCTGTGAGTTCTCTTTGTAAAATAGTTTTCTTTCTTTAGACTACTCTTTCAAAAACCTCAGAATATTTAATGACTTTTTTTAGGGAAGATATTGTTGCAACGTGCTCCTCTTAAAAATATTTTATTAAATTTTCTTTTCAGAATGTTCCATTCACAAAAATGATTTGTTCTAACTAGAAGTTCTAACCTCTGGGAATGATGGCTCACTGATAATTTCTCCCATCCCTTTCCATTATTCACTTCTCTCTTTGTTTGCTTTTTGTGCATCACCTTTCACCAACACCTTTTCTCCAACCACCACCATTAAAACTAAGATGCCCATTTTGGGTAAAATTTATGCAGCAGGAAATTAGAAAACAATAACCACTGTCCTCATCAGCCAACTAACTTGGCAGAGAACACATAAATGCAGATCATAAAAATACATTGTGTGGTGAAATATATAATATTTTAAAAATACTGTATGCAAATATTAAAGTTTATTGTGCTGACATTTTCTTTTGGTTGTAAATGCAAATAAATACTGAGCATAGTATGTATAAATAAGACAGAATCTGTATCTACATGGATACATAAAGGTACAGTGTATAGAGATTTTCAGACTGGTTTATGGATATATTGTCAGAAGTCTGAAGATTTTCTCTAGGAATTTCTACAATTGTTTTTTCATTTAAGAGCATTCACTTAAAAATGAATATAAATATATTCTTGTTCATCCAAATACTAAAAAAACAATTTTAGCTTTCAAGTAAAGGTGGAAAGACATATTCTTCATTGGAAATTAATATTTTAAAGTAGTTCAAATAGAGTAAAAAGGTGGAAACCTTAAGTCTATAGCAGGTAATTCCAGCCCACTATCTCAGAAACATCTGTTTCATAGCAGTTGTGCCATTAGCATGGGTGAATCCTGAGTGGATTCCTTTTTGTTGTTGACACCAACTTCAATTTTCTTTGGTTGTGATAGTAACACGAAATAGGCAGTGTATAATTTTCCTCATCAGTGCAGAAGTGGTTAAGCTAGCTATGCACTTACAGATTTCAATAATGTTACAATATTTACCTTACCCTGAAGTGATTAAGACAACTTAAGAATATCACTTTTGGCCAGGTGTGATGGCTTACGCTTGTAATCCCAGCACTTTGGGAGGCCAAGGCAGGTGGATCACCTGAGGTCAGGAGTTCAAGACCAGTCTGGCCAACATGGTGAAACCCTGTCTCTACTAAAAATACAAAAATTAGCTGGGCGTGGTGGGCACCTGTAATCCCAGCTACTCAGGAGGCTGAGTCAGGAGAATCGCTTGAACCTGACAGGCGGAGGTTGCAGTGAGCCGAGATTTTGCCATTGCACTCTAGACTGGGGGACGAGAGCGAGACTTCATCTTAAAAAAACACACACTTTTATTAAAATTGGTTTTAAAAATGCTAACAGGAAGAGTTTCAGTTACACATGAGGGCTGATTATTCCATTCAAAAATGCTCTATACCTATATTTTCATTTAAATCACATGCATCACATTAAATTAAGTAAACTTTGAATTTTGGTGGTTACTTGGTTTTGAAAACAAATAATAAGGAGAACAATAGCTATCATTTACTGAGTGTTATGTGGTATGTATTATTATATATATATTTCATATACTCACACAATGTGTAAGGTGGATTATGCTGTTATTGATGAAGCATTTGAAAACTTAGTAACCCGTCTGACGTGACATGGCTAGTGAGCAGTGGAGGTGGGACCACGCCAAGGCATCATGACACCAGAGTCTCTCCCACCACCAGGAAGAATGAAAACTAGAGGCATGAGAAGCTTGCACCTTGTTTTATGATTGCACACATTTAAGTAACACTATGATAAAAACAGTTTAAATCAACATGGTGGGAGGCTAAGCTTAAGTCATTTTTTTCCTTTAAAAATACCCATTACTCAGCTTTGATACACAATGCACTGGTCCCATCTAAGTTCAGTGTTCTATGATTTTGTGATTCCACTGGCTGTGGGCTTTGGTCTTTTAGAAGCCATTTCAAATGACTTCAGTGGTTGTTGTGTAATCCCACTGTACTGGGAAAGATTTAGGCTCTTTATACACTGGGGACTGCATCTATTAAACCCATCCACACCCTGTGGTGTGTTTTTATGCACATTCCTTTTGTCTTCTAAATGAAGTTTCTGCATATGGGAGAAGAGTGTGAAAGAAAACAAAATCCTGGACTCTGCCTGTACAGTGATTACAGCTCAGACACAAAAACATCTGCTGGGTTAAAGGCACCAGCTGTTGACCATGTACAAAAATTGCATACAATGCCGTTGGTCAGGAAATTAAGAAAACTATTGTGTCAGTGGATCAAACTGTGAAGAATTTTGGAAAGACTAAATATTGTTCCCCACACTGAGATTTAACCAACAGAGAGCACTAAATAGAGTATACTTATTTAAAGATAATTTCCTGTCCATCCCCTCTGTTTGGAAAAATCACTGATTTTAATAAAATAATTTTGAGTCATTTTCAGAAAGGAATGAACTTAATGATGTGAAAAAAAAATAGTCCTGCAGTGAAAGAGGAAGGAGTTTTATATCTTTAATTCACCTGTGATTTTCTTATAATCTCCAAAGAAACTTTACAGAGAAAAACACTTGTGAAACTGATTTAGCTTTTAACTCAAAACTATTGATCATTTCTTCCAACTTTCCATTTACCTATAGCCCTGATTTATGACAACACGAGGTCTAAACTTTAAAAAAACATATGCATCTGTCTGTTTTTAGGATTTGACAATAGTATTTTTGTAAAATCAGTGGGTTGTTTTTGTATTGCTGGGATACCTATGCCACAAAAGTGTTGTTCTGAAATGTGTCATGGTAAATCACATTAAATTGATGACTTAGAGTAAAGCAAGTCTTAGAATTCATTGAAATGTGGAAAGCTTAAATTTTATAAAACAAAGGAATTGCTATTTTATTTGATATGTTCTTTGTATTTAAGTGCAAATAGCTTTAATAGAGAAAACTGTTATAGCTGAGTACATACTCAGCTTTAAGCTTTTCCAAAGCTCTGGAAAAAAGAAAAATATAATATTTACATGACTAATTCATTATAAGAAGCAAAGAAATACTTTTTTATAGGTCTTAAGTGTTTGGATTGAAATGCTTAACTCTGATGCCTAATGTTTCTATCTGTGTGGAGGGACACACATTGGTGAAGTACTCCTAATCCCTTAGCTACTACTCTTAATCCCTTACTACTGCAAGGGAGGTAAAAGGAATTGCCTGTCTTTGGTAACCTGCCGTTAGGCGCATCTGACATTGGAATATTGCTTCTCAGTTGGATAGGACTAATCTGTCAGATTCTCATGGATGGGGATTGGGTCTCTTGTTTCTTCTCTCTCCACCAGGTCCAGAGAGAGGCAATGACCTGGATAAGTGTTTGCAAATTCAAAATCTTCTTTGGGTAAGTTTTTCAAGACCAAAGCAAAAAGTTGGGAGCTAGTTTTACTTCAAAAAGCCATCTTTTCCAACTTAACATGTATAAAATATTAGTTTGAGGCTCCATTTGCTGATTCTCGTCTTATTTTCCAATTGGTACAGAACCTATGTGGATGAGAAGGGTAATATTTATTAGGTCCCTTCATGCTCATCTTGAGATGTTTGGTTCATTTATTGAGAACCTTATTAATTTGAAGACAGGCATATAATTTCAGAGAAAAATATGCATGTAGAAACTCGGGGGTGGGGTCAGGGCTTTCAACCATGGATTTTAGTAGGTGGATTCGTACCTTTAAGTTGGACAGTGTGTTATGACCTATGTGGTGGAATGTGGCTGGGTTTGCATGTGGCTTTAGGATTTAGGAATAAGCCCTGTGGGATTTTCACTTAGACAGATCATTGCAGTTTATGGTAATGATTACAGGCAAGTATCAATTTCTGCAGAGGCAGTGAGCCTTAAGCAAAGAAGCAAGCCTTATTAAAGGTGGGTCTTAAAAGCTTCAGCATCTAAAACTGAGAGGGCTAGGACAGCCTTAGAAAGTGTGCAAGGAGCTTATAGACCTTAGGTAAGATGTAAGCTTGTTTTCAAACGCTACCTATGTGGCTGTCCACGAGCAGTTATGGGCTTCATAAAGAGAATTGCTATGCACAGATATTAAGGGACAGAGTCACCATTGACTGTGTTTGCCATGTTTTTGGGCACATCTTCAGGACACTCTTAGTGTCAAATCTAGGAAAGAAACACTGTTTTACCATTGTTTTCTCTGTTTTTGGAGCCAAGAAAGAAAACGGGAAAAGCATAACCCGGAATTCACGAGGCCTTTGCTGGTCCGTGTATCACTTCCTACTGTAAGGTTCCACGTTGCTCCAGATTGGTCCATTACATAAACCCTAACCATGACACCAGATTTTTCATGACACTAATTATGACTTCCTTCAAATAAAAGTGGTAAACTTGATTAATAAGTTATTAAAACTTTATCTTTTTTGACCAATATGGTCAAGGCTCCTGTTTCTTTCATTGAATTGTTAATAAAATCTTGACTATGATTTAGTTACTGAAGTTATTTGATCAATTTTAGAGCTTCTTAGCAGCAACATCTTCACCAGCCACCAGAGGTTCTAGAGGACATTCAAAAGAATGGGGCTGGATATTAGGGAGAGAGGCTTCAGAAAGATGGAATGCCCTACTCTCAAGATTTACCCTTAGTATTTAACTTTCTTATAGTTTATTAATAATTACATAAAAGCATCAACTGCTTTTATACTTTAAACAAAAGCATCAGAGTTTGGTGAACACATTGCATAATACAATTAACAGCTTATAAATCCTTGTTCTTTTAATATTATTACGGTGTCCCCTTTATTTAGAAAGAAACGCAGTTACATTGCTCTTTCTGGTTATGGCTTGAGTCTTGATTCACAGTTTAGAGGGAAGTGTGTATTAACATTTGGAACCGTGTTGTTTCTTTTGTGATGTGACTGAATTTATCCCATGTCTGCAAACAATAACTTAATTAAGTCTCCAAAGTCCCTTAGGGTAAAAGAGGACAAGACTTAACAAATTTTGAAGCATTGCAGAATAACAAAAGAATTTTAAGGCATTGTTCCCCAGCAATGAGGAGGGCTTTTTAGAGTATTGTGCTTTGAGGGGCTCTAACAATAGTGGTGCTATTCCAGTCCTGGGTTTCTTTGGTAGGGATGCCAGAGCCAAAAGGCACTAATGACCTGTGCCATCTGGCTTATCAGCAACCAGTTTTAGTGGAGTAATTAAGAAATGTAGTCATTATTTATGTATTTTGGCTCTATCCGTTATTCATTCTAATATATATTTCCCAATGTTTCCACTGATTAGTCAAGATCAAGATCCTGCCTGTGTCTTCTTGAGCACGTCATTTCTGAGAAGGTTTTTCTTAAGATAATTTTGCAGTTAATTTGAGTAGAAAATTCTTTTCATAACAAATGAATGTATGCCTTTTCTGCAATTTGGTAAGCTATTTAAAGATGCGTTAGTTAAGACATTTTATAAAGTCTCATTGCTAGATATATGTTTGGATTTAAAATCAGAAATATTTGGAAGCATGAATAGTATATAATGACAAAATGACATATTTGTAAATTATTCTTTCTAAATTGTACTCCAATTTTAAGGTGATTTGGATTGTTCACTTTCATCTACTATCTAAAAGTATGAGAATGCATCCTTGTCCTGAAAATTATTCTCATTCTCACCAATTGTAGAGCTTGAATGAATCTAACAGAAAGTAGAACCTTGGGAAGTCAGGTGACTTTTCTCAACATCATTCAGTTCTTTAGAAATAGACTGATTCAAAGATTGTCTTTGACTTCTCTTTGATTTCCTTGGCTGAATTTTCATTTACTAATCTGTCTTTAAATTTGGGCTCCACGAGGAGCTAGATTTTCATTTCACATATGAAGAAATAGAGATACAGGGAGGGTAAGCCACTTGGCCAAATTCACACAGCTCATAGGTGGCAGAAGTGAGATTTTAATTGAATCTCGACCAGGGTCCAGAGTCTTTGTTGAAATAATTTCCCTGAATAAGCCTTTAGCTTCTTGAAAGATTCTGATTCAGCAAGTCTGAGTGGGGCTGGGGAATCTACCTTTTGAAACAAGTAGGGAAGATGAGGTAATTTTCCTCAGTCGGAAAGTTTGGAAAACTTGCCCCAGAGAATAAATGTACAATGTCCATCCTGAAAATAGCAAAATTTAATAATAATTTTTTGTATTGTTTAGAAATGAGAATGCATCTATGCAAACTTGCAATTGTATATTTTCTTTTCTGGGTTCCAGCTATTCTTATACAGCTCTCTTTCTGATGAGTAAGTGGCAAAAGGTTTTCTTTGTAATTATTCAGGAAAATAACTTGAGTACTAATAAAAATGGACCTAAATGAATTAGGCAGTAGATCTGAAAAACTGGCTATTGGTTGCTTTGCAGGAAATCCTTGAAAAAATGGCCAGGCAAGTTAATGATAGAAATTTTCCCCTTTGTATAGAAGCATCTGTGATCTGCTGAGCCAAGCCAAGAACAAGAAATATGAAAGTCTGTGTTTTCTTCCAGGACTCTCTTTGGCCTACTGGATGTACAGGAAGTGGTAAAAGCTGTATGGTGGCTCCTTAGGAATTGAAAGGCCTTGGGCAAATCAGTCAGGGCCTGACTTTCCACATCAGCAAGTCCAGATAATCATGTTGTCTAAACTTATTTGAATACCATCTGGATTCACTTACTGGCAAGTGTAAAGTGTTTTCAGAATACCAAATATTATATAGGGCATCCAAGTAGCTTAAATTTCAGTGGCCTCCATTCCTGTCCTTCCTGCACGTCAGTGTACTACTGAATGCAATGAGTCATAATAAAACCAAGATCTCAGGGCTTCAAACCCTTTACCTGAAACTGCTCTTTTGTGCTGCTCATACTGGCTGCTATAGGCTGAATATTTGTGTCCCTGCCCCCACCCCAATTCACATGTTAAATCTTAATTCCCAATGTGATGGTATGAGGAAATGAGGTCTTTGGATGTGCTTAGGTCATGAGGGCAAAGCCCCTATGAATAGAACTAGTGCCTTTATATAAAATTAGTGAAGACAGCTCCCTGGCTCCTTCTACCATGTGAGGACACAGTGAAAAGATGGCCATCCATCTATGAACCAGGAAGCAATCTCTCGCCAGACACCGAAACTGCTGGTGGCTTGATCTTGGACTTGGCAGCCTCCAGAACTGTTGAGAAATATATTTTGTTGTTGTTCATGAGCCACTTAGTCCATGGTATTAGCATAGCAGCCCAAACAGATGAAGACATTGACCAAGACCTTCATGGAGTGCATATACTCTCTATTAGCCTGCAATAACAATTTTGGTAATGCTGAAGGATGTTTTTGTTTGTTTTTATTCTTATTGCTGTCAGAAAAACACATGAATGCTCTGAAAAAATAAAAAATTTATAATTGTTACTGAAAATTGTTAACTTTCCAAAACACATATTTTTAGAAAACAAGTTTACTGCCAAATTCCAGACCTATGAGACCATGCTCATTAACATACCCAAATAATACATGTGCCTCTTCTGTTTTAACTTTGTGGGCATTACACATCACATAACTAATCTCAGCTCCCTCTTTGAATTGGCTGCTAGAAAACTCAGGGCTACATGTGTAGTTTAGCTCTAGTAAATACATTGATATATGTTAGGTTTATGTGCCTCAATCTTAGCTTCATCTTATATTTTCTTCTTGCTTTTTCTTTTGTTCCGTTTTTCTCATCCAATTAATATGAACATTGTGCTTTAATGTGTCTTCAAGTCACCCTAAGCTCTTCCTGGAGTAAAAGGAAGAGCTGAAAGAGAATTCATTTTAAAAATCTCTTGGCAAATTCTTATATTCATCTTCCAGAACTTCAGATACATAAAAATATTTAAAAATTATCTATCTCTACTATGCTTGCCATGCATATTTTTTTACTTTATACCACAAAAACCATTATCTCTCTACTGTTTCTGAATATGCAGCATATCAAGAAAAAGCAACTTCGTCTGTAATACATTTTCTCAGATTTTGTCTTTTTGGGAAATCTAAAGCCTTTAACATGTACTTTTCATGTTGATAGGCTCAAAATTCCATTTGATTTTTATTTTCTGGGAGTACTTCTCTAAAGTAGAAAAGCAAAGATAAAGAATCAATTAAAAAACAAACAAACAAACAAAATGCAAATGAATACAGGTTGAGGAAAATTCTACTTTTCAAAGTCCCTCCATCTTATTGCCTCATTCTCAGACCTGTTCAGTACTTGGAAAAATTCATAATCTGGCAAAATATAAGCATTCATACTTCTCTAGGCTAAAAGCCAAATCAAACCATTCTTTTTAATTACAGGTGAATAATAACACCCTTAAATTTCTTACAAATAACGTCAGCCTCTTTTTGCTTTTTGACTGATGGAAGGTGATGAATGAAGACTTTTTAATTCAGCACAGCTGGATGTCTTTTGTTGCACTTCCTCTCAAAAGTTGCTGGGCAGATCTGGCCTATTTTGTCAGATGTGCTGAAAACAACGTGCCTGACTGGAAGTGGAAACAGCCTTCAAACAGAAGACATTTGCATGATTGAACACCCTGTCGGGAGAGCAGCTGTGGCAGTCAATGCATAAGGTGGAAGATATGCCATTTGTTAGAGTATCTGTGTGTGTGTGTGTGTGTGTGTCTGTGTCTGTGTATGTGTATGTGTGTGTGCATACATTTGATTTGATTGTTCTTGGAGGACTACAGGGGCCGCTGTAGTAAATCTTTGAGGGTGGTATGAAAGTGACTTTAGTATTGCTGGCAATTTTGAGACTGTCCTGTAAAATTCTGAGTGTATTGTCTGGACCCTTCTTTTTTCATGGGTTTCAGAATACCCAGTAAGTCAGGACTTCCTTGAGCAAATCAGGTTTGTGAGCTGCAGGCCTCAAAGACTTCTGGGTAAAGAGATCACTCACTGAAGGTTACTACTAAACCAGTCTTTTCCTAGATGAATTCACTGCGTTTCCCTGGGAAGATAGTAAAAGAGTGTTGCAGCCACCATTTATTTCCCTTACTCATTGTAGGCATAATTAACATGAATGATCTGTGACAGACTGCATCTGTGTCTCCAGGGGCGCAAAGGTAGTCACCTGTAGTAGATAGCTCAGCACAAATGTCAATTTACTCGGGATATATTGCTCATCCACCGAGGCCGTCACAGAGTTGACACATCAGTTTCTCAAGATAGAATAAAGCTTTGGATTAAACACCTTATTTGTGTTCGATTTGGTGCAAAGTGTTTCTCAATCATCTGAGATCAGTATTATCTATATTTTACGGATTAAAAAAATATAGTAATGAGACTTGAAGGAGGTCTCGGAGGACAGTAATCACAAATTTAGGAAGTAGTGAATATTGAGATTCACACCAACTGTAGCTTGAAATCCTGTGTTCTTTGCCAAAGTTGGCTTTATTATCATTTTAACAGTGTGTTTTATAAAGTTTAAAAAGATCCTTTGAAAATGGAAACCAGACATTGTACTTTTAAGAAATGTGTGATAATTTTGTCTGAAGGGATTTGAATTATTAGGATTTATTTAATAGGCAAATATAATTGTGCTTGAATTATCTTTTAACCTCTTTCTCTCATACTTCTAAACAAAGATAACCCAATAATGATGACTTTGATGATATTTGCATGCCAGGAGAAACAGAGGGAAAAGAAAACAGCTGGTAGTGGAGACTCCCTTGTTTGGAGCTCTGACTTCTTTCCAGTGGCCTTTAAATCCCTCATGTGGAATCACACAGCATGATTAATTCACTTAACAAACTCAGTGACTCATCATCAGCTAATAAGTACTTCAAATGAGCTTAGAGAGTTTAGCTCTTTAGGTTTGAATATAAATGCTGTATTTGAAGGGACTTTGGAACTTTGAAAATGTTTAACAAATGTCCTTAATTAGCTGAAAGTAAGTAAACTGGACTAAGACCTACACATTTACATTTCATTGTTTTGTCAATACAGACATTTTGCAGAAGATAATTCTTTGTTTGGGGGACTGTCCTATACATTGTAAGATTTTTGGCAGCACTCTTGGCCTCTACCCATTAGTTGTCAGCAGCACCCCTCCTCCTCCAATCAAAAATGTCTCTAGAGATTGCCAAATTTCTCCCAGAGGGCAAAATTGGCCTTGGTTGAGAACAACTGTTTATTTATTTATGTACTTTTTTTAGGACCTGTGATGGTTTTTATTAAATATTCAAACCATATAAGCATATAAAGTAAAAAGTGACAATTTCTTATATAATTGTAACCCCAAATAAAGCTATTGACAATGGATGTTATCCATTGCACAACAAGTAAATGCATGAATACATAGAAGCATTAAAACATATACTATTTATGCTAGGGAACAACTTTTAAAAACTGTGTGATCATATTAAAAAAAATTAAAACCCTGTAGACCGGGGTTTATACACATACACATGCACACACACATACATGCACACACATATGTAATATAATATATGCATATAACATATTATCTACAAATTCATGTATTTATCAAGAAAGTATAGAGAATATGGGGTAGAAAACTGAACTATATTTTTAAAGATTCTTATATATTTCATATAAAGTAGTACTCTACATATATTGTAAGTTTGTAAAAATAGGTATTGTAATTTTTAGAGCATCTGCCAAAAATGCAGAGATATATATTGAAAAGTCAATGAAGAAATCAAAATAGAATTCAAAAAGTAATTGATTAAACCAAAAGAAGTCAGGAAAGGAGAAATGAATAAGCAACAACAATAACATAATTAAAACAAGGAAAAAAAATAAAGAAAAAATGGGCAGGCCTACATTCAACCACAACAATCAGTTCATTAAATGTAAATGGACAAAATTTTTCAGTAAAAAGGCAAACAGTGTTAATCTGTATAAAACAGCAAGACCAAGGTACATATGCTGTCTCCAAAAGATACATTTTTAGCTAAAAAGGCACAAATAACTTGAAAGTAAAAAGGATAAAAAATGCTGTACTTTGCAAATGCTATTTACAATAAAACTAAATAGCTATATGCTATCAGTAACAATAGTGACTACATTAAAAAGACTTCATTTAAATGTGAATGTGCCTAAAACAGTTTTAAGATACATGAAACAACTGACAGATAAAATAACAACTGATAGATAAAAACAAGACATAGAAAAATCCATAACCATATTTTGAGATATTAACACACACCTTCAAGTAATGGATAGTAAAATTAAAAATAAAGCAAGAAAAGTGAAAATATAAATAATACTGTCAACCATTTTTTACCTCACAGACACTTACTGAGACCCCCACCAAACAAGTGCAGAATATACATTATTTTGAAGTGCACAAGAACTATGAATCAAGATAGATTATACTGGACCATAAAACAAGTCTCAGAGAATTTCAAAGGACTAGATAGTACTAGTGTTTACCCTCTGTGACCATAAAAATTTAAGTTTTACCTCAATAAGATATGTAGAAAAGTTCTAACATTTGAAAATTGACAAATCAGCTTCTGAATAACCAATGAATAAATGAAGAAATCATTAAGAAATTAGAAAGAATTTTGAACTGAAGGCTGATAAAAAAAAACAGCATATCAAAATTTGTGGTATGCAGCTAACATGGTACTTAGAAGAACACTTATAGCTTTAAATGATTTTGCCAGAAGCAAAGGAAGCCTTAAGATTAATCATCTAAGTTTCTACTGTAATAAGCCATTGTAATTACACTAAGATAATCATAAGAATTTTTAAGAAATTAGCAAAAGGTGAGAAAGTTAAATCTAATAGATAGAAGTAATAATGGTAACAGCAGAAATAAAAGAAGTAGAAAACAGACATGATTGAAAATATTTGCAAAACCAAAAGGTGGCTTTTGAAAAGGTTAATAAAATTTATAAACTCTAGCAAGACAGATGAAGATAGAAGAAAGAAATCACAAAAATCTAATATCGGGGTTGAAAAATGGGATATTACTCTAGATCTTAGAAAAATCAAAAGGATTTTGAAGAGATATTTTGAACAGCTTTATGTGTATGACTCTGCCAACATAGATGAAATGATCAAATTCATTGAAACACACAACTTACCAAATCTGATACCCGGTGAAACACAACATTTAAATGCCTTATATATCAGAAATGTTGAATTTCGGCCAGGTGTGGTGGCTCATGCCTGTAATCCCTGCACTTTGGGAGGCTGAGGTGGGCAGATCACCTGAGGTCAGGAGTTTGAGACCATCCTGGCCAACATGGTGAAACCCCATCTCTACTAAAAATACAAAAAATTAGCTGGGTGTGGTGGTGCACGCCTGTAATCCCAGCTACTCAGGAGGGTGAGGCAGGAGTATTGCCTGAACCCGGGACGTGGAGGTTGCAGTAAGCTGAGATCGTGCCATTGCACTCCAGCTTGGGCAACAAGAGCAAGACTCTATCTCAAAAAAAGAAAACAAAAAAGAAATGTTGAATTTCTTTCAGAAACCTTTACACCAAGAAAATTGTAGGCCTACATCATTTTTGTAGTAAATTACTTCAAGTCTAAGAAGATATTATACCAATCATACAAATTTTTTTTCAAAAATGGAAAAAGGAATCACACTTTCCAACTCATCTTGTGAAGGCAGTGTAATTGTGATACTTGACAAAAACATTGCAAGAAAGGAAAATTGTAGACTGATTTATTTCATAAAATTCTTAACAAAATAGTACCATGTCAAATCCCACAATAAAAGCATAATACAAAATGATCAAGCAGGATCAATATGAATTATGTCGGCTTATGGAAGACTTACTTCATGGAAACAGTTTAAATTAATGCTTAGTCTTTTATTGTTTCAAATTACCATTGTCAGGTGCCTGGTACAGACTTATCTGTCATTTCCAGTAATTCATGGTGTTACCTGTTGTTCTTTTTATCCCTTTTGATCCAATGTAGGACATCTGTTTTTTGTGTGAGACCAAATTCTGGGAAAATAAAAATGTTTACCAAATTCATTTTTTTTTTTAAATTCACTCCGGGAAATGCCTACTCTTCCACCATGTAGACTATTTTATTCAATGAAAAAATCCAGCGAGAAAACTGGCAAGGCTTTCAGACATCATCATCTATTCAGGCATTGAGAATAAAAATATGAACACAACTTCCTGCTATTCATCACTCACATTCCTGAAATGCAGTTTAGGTGATAAAATGAATATTCCCATTTTGTCCTTGATGCTTCCTCTTGAGACAGGCATTATTTTTATCCACATTATATGAATAAGAAAATGAGGCTCAGAACAGGGAAAAAGTGGATTACAGAGGGTTATGACGAAAGCAAATGACATATTTGTTGAGGATGTATTTTATATTCAGAACTGCTATAATCCTTGTGGGCATAGATAGCAATAAAATGCATGGAACCATGCTGAATTTCCATTTCCTCTCCTACTTATTGATGCTAAGATCACATAATGAGTTTTCCTTCAAGATGACCATGACTTTATTTCATTAGTCAGAATAAACCCACATTCATAGTAACTGTCAACAAAAAAAGTAAAAATGTTGTCTGATTCGAAGGAGGAAATGAAGTTAGTAAAAAAAGAAAAAGTGGACCATGTATAATCTTATACTCAAATAAATGCAACTTAATACTAAGAATAATTTTGGAAACTAGTAGATAGTCCATAGACATTGATTAGATTAACAAAGAAGCAGAACAACAGTGAGACATTTTTGCCTTTCAAATGGGCAGAAATATGGATAGATAAAAAATATAAATATAGCCAGACAGAGGCAACATGACCTACTGGTCCTCAGGGTATGTAGAAATTGGCATTTCTGTTGGTTGCTTTTGACATTGTAAATTCAAGCAATCTTTTTGAATTTATACAAAGAGTGGTAATGATGTCATATGCTTTCAACAAGTTGGTTTTATTGTGGATAATATATCCAAAAGTAACCATCCAAAATAGGGGAAAAATATACGTTCATAAAAAAGTGTTCAGAGTAGCACAACTTACATAGATAAAAACAATAAATCAAGTATATGTTCAGCAGTAGAAGAAGGTTAAAGAATTTATGTCACATCCATTTAGTTTAATATTATACCACCTTAAAAACAGTATTATAAAAATCATGATTATTAAAATCATGATTTATTAAACTATATTTATTAAAAATCATTAACAGAGTGTTCTTGGATCTTAGATACAAAGGGTTAAGTTAATCACCCTGTTTATTCCATACTATCATCATTGGTTTTCTCTCTTTACTGAAAGTTTATTCCTTTTTATTCCTATACACCACTTCCATCTTCATAGTATCCCCACTACATGCACTACAAATATAAAAGCCCATTTGTCTTAACATTCAATTTTATGTAATGTACATTTTTGATTCTGTGTATTTTTATAAAGTATGCTGCTTTCTGAGTATTTTTAATTTATGTAAATGAGTTGTTATATTTTATCTACATTTTATAAATAGCATATTAAATATCTGTTTCTTTTTCATTACACATTGTTTAAATATTTACCCATATTGCTAGGTATGAATCTATTCACTGTTTCTATTTACTAGGAAAAACATATAGCAAATTACATGAAAAAGCAGAGTATGAATATATATTATGATATATAGTATATATATAGAATATGTATTGCAATATATATATATTCCATGATTACAGCAGAGAACATGAGTTACAATTAATGCTCTTTTAGCAGTTGCCAATGGTTAAGTGTTAACCAGCTCGGCAGAGAGTCAGGGTGACAGTCTTTTACATTCATCCCTCTTGGTACTGGGGTCCCTGTCTGGCATCTGGGAAGAATCAGGTGACATGGGCTTGAAGGATGGTGAATGTGGAGGTTTTTTTGAGTGTGGAGGTGGCTCTCAGCAGGATGGGGAGCTGGAAAAGGGATGGGTGGGAAGATTATCCTCCCCTGTAGTTCAGCTGTCACCAGTCAAACTCCTCTCCAGCAGTCCAGCTGCCTCTTCGACAGTCAGATGTTTCTTCCCTTCTCTCTTCTACCTCACAGCTCTGCTCCTCTGCCAGTGGACTTTGGGGTTTTTGTGGGTACAGGATGCAGGGGCATGATGGGCCAGGGTGATTATGAAAAAAACATTTGGGCAGGTAAACAGGGATAACTGTTTT
The DNA here is from genome assembly GCF_003255815.1 of Theropithecus gelada. Taxonomy (NCBI): domain Eukaryota; kingdom Metazoa; phylum Chordata; class Mammalia; order Primates; family Cercopithecidae; genus Theropithecus; species Theropithecus gelada. Next base: position 121,014,058 of record NC_037672.1, read on the forward strand.
CATTTAGGGCCACAGTTTCCAGGCTTGAGGGTGGGAGTTTTGCTGGGGAACCTCCCTTTTCTACCCAGTGGTTCCTAGCCTCCTGTCTGTATCAGTAATATTAAAAAACTGGAAATAATTCGCCAGATTTTCTTATGGTTGATTTGGTATCAGATGACTTTCTGAGTATCTTTATACTGAAATTATCAACATTAAGTATATCTCATGCTTTCCTGATAGCAGAATGAGACTTTTGGCAGAGGTTTCAGTATTTAAGTTCCTAAATTATCTTGTCTCTGTGAAAATTTTGCATTATCCACAGTTGTCAATCTGGTTGGACAGGATATACGCTAATAAAAATTTCACTTTAAAAAATTATCACCCAAATGTTTTCTATGGTGTGGATATCCACTCAATTATATATTTTCTAGACATAGAGTATTTCTTCCTACTCTTTCAATCCAATTTGTTTATTTAAAAAAAGTACAGACTTTCAGAAAAATATTCTAGTCTCTGAACATTTTAGAGAAATATGATCTGTTTCTTATGACCAAATTCATTGTATTTAATACTTTGCATTAAAATATCAAGTATTTTTGCTTCTTATCAATACACTTTACATTGGTATATCAACAAAAAACACATAACGTCATTTTGTATTATTTCATATTATTTTCTTTTGAGAATTATTATATGTCCTTCACTCTATTAACTTTATTTCACATCTATAAGTTAACTTCTTTCTTTTTAAATTTAATTTAAAACTTTGAGTTCAGGTAGGTTGGAGATTCCTCAGTCCAACATGATCTTCATAGGTCTTATGAGATGATTATGATTCCTAGCTAGGAACTCACTGCCCTAATTTGTAAAAGCATTGTCCAGAAATTCAGTGGTTGTTTTTCAGAGTCAGTTATTGACTTTCTATATCTTTACTTTCTTTCCAAGGAAGCCAATGTCAAGTAGATACAAGACAGAGAATACCCTGCCTCTTTCCGTAACTCTTCCATTTTGTTACCCGGTTTTTCAAAGCTGCTAGAGATAAATTCCAAATTTCTTCTTTGGCTCAAAAGCAATATCGTATGTGTTATAATGATGGTGTATATAAAAAGAATAGTGATGACAGGAAGCAAATCCAAATCAGTAAAATATAAAAACTCGTTTGTCTTAACTAAAGAAACATAGAAGCCTTCCTTCCTCCTTTTTCCTACTAAGTTAGGTACATAAACCCCCAATTCTAACCACCTTTCTAAGTTACTCATCATTGAGCACCCCCGTGTATGTATGTTGTATATGTAAATAAACATTTTCTTCTGCTTCTGGAATCATGCCCATAGTCTATGCAGAAATAACTAGGAAGGATGAAGGGCAAAGATTTGTGCCAACAATTTACTCAACAAATTAACAACAACAAAAAAAGGATCTTTTAAAAAATTAAGCAAACAATAGCTTTCTGGAAACTTCATCTAGCAGTCTTCTACTTTCATCTGATTGGCCAGAAATCTGCCTCGTGACTATCTCAACATGCTGAAGTGCCTGGGGAAGTGATTAGTTTGAACTGGGCACACAGCCATGTTGAAAAAACTCAGCTTTGCTAGAAAGAAAGAGGGAGAAAAAGATGTTGGCTCGCACCAAGTAGTGTTACCACAACTGCCTCCCTGGGATAGATATAATGAAAATACTTACAGCACAGAGAAAATAAAAGCGTTCCAACTCTATTTTATGAGAAAATACCTTGGAAAAAATGGCACTGAAAAAATTTCAACCACTGTTTCAAAATAATGGAATGAGTAAATTTAAGAAAGCGTTTTACACTTTGAGATAAGCACTAATTAGACATCTCTTTTATTCTTTCTCTTCTTATCCCTTCCCTTCCGTACTTCTTTTCTGCTTGTAACATTATGAATGGGTCCAGAGTCTTTTTGTTGCCTAGCACATTATTTATCAAACTGTGCTCAAGAGCATCCTCAGCAGCTGCCGCAGGGAAGCAGGGCCCACAGCCGGGCTTTGATAGCCACTCCCCTTCAACCACAGCAGCTCTACTGTTGGAGCATTTCTATCAGGGCACGTTGAACGGTGGTTGTTCCAAAAGAATTGGAAAGCCACCATATTAAGTCTAATTCTCTAATTTTACAGAAAAAGAAACCAAATAAAAGTTAAAAAGATTGACCCAAAGCCCAAAGGAACACCAGGGATTAAGCCTTGCGTTTATTTATTTTATATTTTAGTATTTCTGCCAGTCATCTTCTAACTCAGCTTTAACACATTGTTACTAAGTTATCACTGTGATGGTTATTTAAAGAAATTAGCAAATTAAGAGGCTTGGAATAGAAATTCACTTTCTGAATTTTAGCCCAATTCATTGCTATGTAATACATGTCTAGTGAAAAATATATTTTGGCATCAGACTCATGATTTTTTTTCAGATAGAGATTTTGGCGATGCAAAAAGATTGCTATGAGGTAACATGTACCTACGTTTTACCTATTTCTCCAATAAGCCTACATATTCAAAGTAAGGGTGAATGATTCATCCATGTGACAAGATATATTGTAAAACAATATTATCCAACACTGTGTTAGGCACTTGTGGCTCCTGCTTTAGGGATCTCAGAAACTTTCTGTGCCTGGAGGGTATAGTGCCAAATACCAGCCCTACATATACTCAGAAAGCACTTTTCTGCATTTCCATTACCTTTCTTCAGTATTTTCGGCATAAGTAGTGAAGATTTTGTTACTAGGCACTATAATAATGATGGCACTGGTGCCAATATTTTCTTCTAAGAAGAAAGTAATTTCATTCACTATATTTAACCTGCCTGGCCAAAATAATTTCTGCTTAACACCACAATGATGAAGCTAGTAGGTATGACATTTTTGGTTTTCCTACCAAAATCAGTTAAAAATCTTGTTTTGAATTTGATATAGATTATGATGATGAAATTCTTATTGACTTTATTTGTCTTATGATTTTAATTATGTATCCATTTTTATAACAGCTTGCAACTGATTAGTATTTTGTCAGGATGGCAAGCAAAGATATGTGTATTCCTTAATATTTGCTCTGAATTCTTTGTTTTTTATTCTTAATAACTTCTTGAAAAATCTTAATCAGAAAGAAGTTATAGAACAAAGAACTCCAGCCTTGGTCATAACATGAGGAAATAATTTTAGCATTCTGAAAATATGCTGAAGGATGAGACCAGCAAAAATAGGGCAGGGCTTCAACAACCTTCTTTCTGTACAAACAACAGCTGGATGTGCCTGTTGCCACTGGTGGGGATGGTAATGATGGAAGAAAAACAATTTTTTTTTTTTTTTTTTTTTAGTGTTGGAAAGTTTTCAGTGAAATCATGATGTCACCAGGATATGTTTTGTCTGTGACTATTATTTGCATAAGTTCCTTCCCGTGGAACTATGTAAAATACAAAGGAATGTTTTATGGTACATTTTGCCTCTGTGATGCCAATGCTCTTAACAGTTCCTGAAGTAGACATCATGAACAAAGAATTTCTTTTGTACCTTCTCTCAGAGTAAGAACTAATGAAAAAGGAAAGAAAAAGGCTACGCAAAGACTAACTTTCACATTGTATTCACAGAAACAACGGGATTGTTTTGCATTCCTGATCTTTGACTAATATTTTAACTTTGTACTACATATTTTTGAGACAAGGATCCACATTCCTTTGTACTTACAGTTTGAGATGTGTACTCATTTTATGATTCTTCCTGTTATAATTACCTTGTACGATTTTTCAAATTTGTGTCTTTGAAAGATTTCAGTCATCAATCAAAACGTATTTGAGACAAATTTTGGAGGTTTGGCTTGATATGAAATAAAGAAATGTCTTGATGTAGAGTAGAGGTGTTCGAGTATCCAATAAAATGTGTGGAAATCAAGAGCCATCGAGTGCTTACCCAGGAATTGTAATTTCAAAAATACTATTTGAACCTTGTGGACATGTTCAAGTTGGCTCATGAGTCTCCATGTCAATCAGATGATATAAATAAAATAATGAAGGGCATGGTCAGGTGAAGTGGTGTAAACATCTGTGTGGCAGAGACTTCCATCTCTAACTTCCACAATACTTTTGCAAATGTAATAGTTGAAAATACTTATTTTAAGTTTACTGATGATTTTTATTTCTAGTAATATAGCTGATTAGGTTATCTTAATCAACATTCCCACTGGAAACAAATAAAAAATACTGGGTAAAAATTTTCGAAAAATTCTTGAAAGTACCAAATAACTGGAAACATTAAAAGACTTCACTGGACAACTTCTAACAAAAAGCGGGAACCTGGAGCAGTAAGGCAATTACTGAAGCCACTTTTATCCTGAAAGCCTTTGTTGAACTCAGTAAACTTGACCTTCAGTTTCGAGGTCTCCACCAGAACATAAAGTTCTGAAGTCAAGGCTCAGGGTCTGCCCAGGGTGAGGAGTCAAGTAGCAGCTCTTCCCTGAAAGCTGAAGTAGCAAAAAGCTATATCCTCAGGATAAAGGTGAACAGGAATTAAACTATCCCCATCCCTCTCACCCCAGAAGAGTGCAAAGAAATTGGCCTCAATCCTGAGCCAAGCAAGAGGAAAAAACAACTTCCTGAGATGTTGTAACCACTGCTAGCTGTCTCATGGATTTATAACAACAATTAACACTATCTGTATTAATCATGCAGTGCAAACTGTGATTTAATTTTAAGCAATTCCTTAATTACTTAAATGATTGGTAGTGTTTCCAGGTACCTGGCAGAAACATACATGAATGTTTTTTGGAGGAATCTGCCTTCACCCTAGGCTTCAAAATTTGTTACAAATAAGTACCCCACAACACCTTGAAAAAATAATCAAAGCATACAAAGAGAAAAAAACCACAAGAGCAGAACAAGAAGAAAGAACAGACAACACAAAGATACCTGCAAAAAATTTCTCCTATTTTTGAAGCAAATATGAGAAAACAAAGTCCTCTGAATATTCAAAGCCCCACCTTCCTTATACGCTCTGACAGAATATAATAGATTGTGTTATTTCTCCTTTCCACCATGACTTTTGTTTACACACTTCTTGTTTACAAAGAAACCCTCCTGTATTGAAAGAACAATGTAGGGCCTCATTCAAAGTCTCTTTGAGGAAAACAGTGAGACCAGAACAGATACAGGAGCTTTTCAAGTTTACTATATAGAAATTTAAATTGCCATTTTGCCAAGGTTAACACATTGAACATCAGCAATTTTATGTGCTTCAACATAGTATATTACTTGAGCTAAGCTGCTGTTTCAAAGAGACCTTAAATACAGAGAATCAAACAGTATAGTTTAGTTATCTTTCAAGTAATAGTCCAGATGTGATTAGCTTATGGCTTATGAGACAACTCTCTTATCCTCTACATAAGACTTTCAAAGTTTCTCTAATTTTTCCCATTTTATAGCCATTTAGCAGAGTGAAAGATGTAGCCCAGGGCAAACATATTTCTCTAAAAAGAGTTAAGAGAAAAGTTGAACACATTTCATTTGTTTATATCCCAGTGGCCCCAAATTAGTTAAATATGGTTGTCCCTAATTTCAAAGTCTGTGCTCTCAGTAATTTCTCATCTTATTTTCTCCTGTATTGAGGTTTCTGTTCTACTTATTATTTTTGTTTGGTTAGAACCCTTTATCTAGCAATTATCTCCAATGGAGTACACTCTTAAAAACATTTTTGAATCCTTGGATATTGATACCTATCTTTTTTTTTTTTTCATGCTGGCAAATGATCAATTCTCTTTTCACTTCCTGTGTTGCGGGCAAGAAGGTCAATGTGAAAGGTTATTTTCTGTTTTCCTTTGTAAATAACCACTTCTTTATGTTTGGAGGCATATTACCATGTTTCCTTGGAATTGAGGGTTTTATCAGGATATATGCAATATTAACAGGTGTCTTTTTTTTCAGAAACCTTCCTGGAACTCAGTGAGCCTTTCTAATTTGAAAATTCAAGTCGTCCCTCTTGTTAAATAACTAAATTTGGCCTAAAGCTGCTTTTGTAATGAAACCTGCAACCTAACCTAGTAGGCAAACAACCTGCAATCTAACTTGAGTATATTCTTGTAACAAATAGTTTAGTCCCAGCCAATCACAGCAGCTGAGCTTCAGCCAATCATAGGCTGCCAGCTGGTTAGACCATGTCCATATCAGACAAATGTGACACCATGCCCAAATAAGGCAAACATGGAGCTGTAACCAATCAGGCTGTTTCTTTAAGTCACTTCCTTTGTCTGTCTATAAATACTGCCTGCCCATGTTCCTTGGTGGAGCTCTCTGAAGCTCTCTTGGTTCTGAGCACTGCTTGAATCGTGAATTGTTATTTGCTCAAATAAATTCTTAAATTTAATTTGTCTGAAGTTTTTAAGAGGCTACTCAAAGGAATTGTAAAATGTTATATTTTCAATGATTTCCTCTCCAACATCTGTCATTTTTCCTTCTTCTGGAACTCCTATATTCCTGGTTTAGAGCTCTTTGCAAGATAGGCCCTATAGCAAGAAGATAATTGGATCAAGCTCTGTTAGGCTGTGGAACTTGCACCTGATGCATGACAAACTCTTTATTGTACCCTAGCAATCATATTGTGCATTACATACCTCCAGACTGATGACATTACACTTGGCCTAGGTGAGAGTTCCCAATCAGTTTTCCAGACAAGATTCCATCCTGGAATGTTCTAGGCTCATGTACATAAGGCTGACTTAAAAGGGAACAGGTATGATCTTGGACAATAAATGTGATTTACTTGGAGGCTGTTAACTGCAACTCTGTAGACCTTAGAGGCCAGAAGAGTTGCACCTCCCTTGGAGAGTGTAATTGATCTTGCTGCTGCGTATTTGAATTCTTCTGCCTTTTTTCTGAACACTTTAGATGGAAACAACTTATTTGATTTATCCAAACAGTTTTGGCTTCTGTGCCTTATCTTCCTGTCAGTCGTACCAGTTGTGGATATTTACCAATAGTCTGCATGCCCTCCTGAATCTGTCCTACAATTCTAATATGTTTTTGGTATGTTTGACATTTATATGTATTTCTTATTCTGTATTACCAGACCTTTGAACTACCTGATCATTCAGTTTCACTGTAATTCCTTCCTCTTCAATACACCATGATTTCTTTTTGATTTAAAAAGAATCTTTTTTTTAAGTTTAGAAAAGTTGTAATGTGTATGCATGTGTATATGCATGTGCTACCATGAACTTCTGTATTTTTGTTATTATTTCATGGACCCCTTTTCTTCTCTTTCCTCTACAGTGCTGTTTCACTGTGAGATGCCTCCTCTGGGTCTGGTGATTTTTCTTCTTTTGCTAAGTACTGTCCCCTTAGGGTCTTTACAGTTATTCTTTACCTATTCATCGGGTTTAGCGCTGAAAGCAGAAGTGGCAGCCACCGTGTGGATAGTGGTAAAGGTGTCAGTTTTTTCTATTGGGGAAGGTGATGTACTGGTCAAGAAGTAGTCAGTATCCTGTTGAGGTCCCTTGAGGATGTCTCCGTATTCCTTGTTCACTACAACTTCAAGTGCTAGCACTCTCCTGGCCTCAATCAACCTACCCAGACCCCTAGTGAAAGAATCTGTGGAGGCAGAGATAAGGGCTGATTCTTTAAAAAAAAAAAAACTCTCATGAGAAACAGCATGCCCTCTTCTTTTCATGGGAACATAATTCCCCTCAGAGCATCTTTTTCCAGGACACACTCTGTTCTGATCCTCACCTCAAGTCTGCATTGGTTGCTCCCAAGAAGGGGAAAGAATACAATGGATTCTGAAATTTGCTCATGTGCATTAGCTGGAGCATGCTGAACCATCCTGGAAACTGAGGCAAAAAATAATATTCAGTAATAGTGATCATTCCTTTATTTCAAAATTTTATTTTGTTAATCATGGACTTTTCATTAATTTTGATTTTTTAAAATATTGCATTAAAATATTGTTTATCCTGCTTCCTGAGATTTGTGGCACCACTCAACTTTTGTATCCAAGGAGAGTGCCCCACTTGCCTCATCCTTGTCCCAGCCCTTTCCTGCAGATCCTTCCTGCTGTGGCTGCTCTGGGGACTCTCCTAACTCAGGGGAATAACTAGTGTTTAGATTGGAGGCAGGAGAACAGGGCAGATGTTTCCAAGCACTGTCTTTGGAAATATACAAAGTAAAAAGAAAAAAGAAAAGAAAACACGTGTACATAATTCTTCATCACATCTTTAATGTTCTCATTCATATCGTTTTCAAATTTATATAAAATCAACTTTAAAATTTAATCCTGTTTGTGGACTAAAAATATCAAACTATACAAAAGGATACAAGTAAAAACTAATATTTTCCACTCACTCAAGCTTCCTTCCTCAGAGATAAACATCTAAAAAGTTTTAGTGTACGATTGGTTATCCTCTTCAGTTTTGGAAAATTTCATTATAATTTTTCTTTTGTCAAGCCACTTCTTCCTAATTTTTTTCTTTTCCCTCTTTCAGGAACACTTAATTGTTAGGTTTTGGGTCTTCTGAGTTGAATTGTCTTATGTTTGTGTTTCTGTCTTGTCTTTTTGTCCTTTGTTGCAAAGGAGTTTCTCAAATGATATCTTCTAGCTCTTGTTTTTGCTTTTAAGGATTGGCAAGTGTAGTTTTAATTTCCATCAATTCCTTTTTCCCTGCTCCTTTTTAAATAGCAACCTACTTTTACTTAATATATCAGGAATCAAAATAAATAAAATATATTGCAAATAATAGTATGAAAATATATAAAATTAGGAATTGATAAAGTTTGGGAGGTAATGATATGGACAGGAGTCAGGGAAATACTGGGTAGAAGAGGGAGGTCCTGGGCGAGGGCCACACCATCAAGCCTGGACTCATGGCCCAAAGTGAGAACATGAATTCTTTTTTTCCTGCTCAAATGTTGCCTTTTCCAAAGCCACCCAGCCCGCCCCACCCCCAATCCTGTACCCATGAAAACCCCAGTCCCCACTAGCAGAGCAGCAAAATGATCAAGAAGGAGAGAAGAAGCAGTTGGATATTGGAGAGAAGCAGGTTGAATTCAGAGGGATGGCTTGATGGTGGGACCTTGGAGAAGTTTGGCCAAGGATGGCCAAAGTCCATGGAAGACCACCTTCTCACTCCATCCCCTTTCCAATTCCCCATCCCACTGAGAGCCATTTCCACCATTCAATAAAATCTTCCACATTTACCACCCTTCAACTTGTTTGCATGACCTGATTCATCCTGGATGCCAGATGAAGACCTGAGTGTGGGTTCAAGAGGTTGTCACACTGACCCTCCACTGAGTTAACACTTAAGCCATCCATGGGTGGCAAAGCTAAAAGAACACACATACTCTCTGGTGTTCCAGGGGTCGCATGCAACCCCAGGATATTGCCATGGGCCTGCACAGAGTTCTGCTACTGCCAAAAGTGCTCATCCTGGCCTCTGCGCCCGCTCACCTGGATGCTCCCCTTCCCATAGAGGGTTAAGAGCTTTGAGCTGAGTAAATGAGCCAACTCCTTTGCAGGGGTCAAGGGAACTATCACATTTCAGTAGGTCAGGCTTCCTTGAGAAAATGACATTTGAGCAGGAATCTAACCGATGCTAAGGAATTAGTTATAATGATGAAAAATTACGTAGTCAAGGAGGAGGAGGGAGTAAGAGCAGTTCAAAAATAGGATTATAGTTGCCTGTTCAAAGGCTTCTTTAATGGCCAACACATTTACAGTTATGACTTCTTCTCTGCCCATGGCTTCAGGGCAACCCATGGGTTTGATATGTAGCACTCTAACTCCAGTGTGTAAATGTTCTTTAGTTGCAATTGTATATACCTCACTGGCACAAAATTAGGGACTATTTTCCAGTCTATGTATATTGGCTCTTATGTTATTGTTGTGGATGTCTTATGTTTAACTTTTCGATTTTTTTCAGTATTACTTGAAAATGTAGTATATATATTTTCAACATTTGAGCATTAACTGAGATCTTTTATGACAAAATAACATTTTTAAATATACCATAGGACCTCAGTAAATAGTTTACTCAATTTGGAATGTACTAAATCCTATGCATATCTATTATTAAGCTATCTTAATCAGAAGATAAAGAGATCTATATTTTCATTTATTTTGGGCCTATGTAGGTCATAAAGGTATTTAAATATATGTCAAAGTCCCCATCACAATATTAGTGGAGATATTCATGTTTTAACAATTTTGACTTTGTATATCTCTATAAAATATTATCCTGCTAATAAAGTTTCATAGCTGTTATTTCTTCTTATCAATATTAGATAACTCTTTTTTTCTTTTTAATGAGTTTTTTACCTTGAAATCACTTTTGTCTGAACTGCTATTATACCCTTTGCCTTTGCTTAATAAATCTGTCTCTAGCTTGTATTTTTAACCACTCTCTATAACCTTTGAGGAATCTGTGTTGTAAAAAATTAATGTTAGACTTTCTTTCATGTAATATGAAAAATATTGCTATTTTAAATCCAGATGAATACACTAAATTGTTGAATTTGGAATTATGTATTTTCTTTAACTTTTAAAAACTTTGACTTTAGTTTTGTAGCTATATTTACAGTTGTTTAGTTTTAACAGTATGATTAACTGTTTTCAATTAAATTATGTCATCCACATCCTTCAGTTCTTAATTTTTATTCATCTCCAGGTCCTCATATTTTGAATGACCACCTGTGCCATATGTTTTATGACTAGGCAGTCATTGCTCCATCCATTTGTTTTTCAGTATTGTGTCTGCGGTGTTTTTTGGCGGGGAGACGGACTTTCACTCTTGTTGCTCTAGCTGGAGTGCAATGGCACGATCTTGGCTCACCACAACCTCCGCCTACTGGGTCCAAATGATTCTCCTGACTCAGCCTCCCGAATAGCTGGTATTACAGGCATGTGCCACCATGCCCGGGTAATTTTGTATTTTTAGTAGAGACGAGGTTTCTCCAGGTTGGTCAGGCTGGTCTTGAACTCCCGATTTCAGGTGATCCACCTGCCTTGGTCTCCCAAAATGCTGGAATTACAGGTGTGAGCCACCGTGCCTGGCCAGTATTTTGTGTTTTATAGAAGATGTCTTAGACAGCTTGATATTTTTACTTTATAATCAATTAGCTAGTTCTGCCTGGATGCTTTTAATACTTTTATGTGTAATAATACAAAAATTTGACTGGCCTATTTCTTGGTGTAATTATTTGTTTCTGGAGTCCATGGAAAGCTCTTTCAATATACATGCATAAAATAGTATGTAGTCATTTAGGACATATTGTTTTCTGTCATACTATCCTAGGAACAGTTTAACAAGTACTTAACCATTCTAAGGCTCAGTTTTCTTCTCTCTAAGTGAGACGAATATGTACTAGATCAGAGGATTATTTAAGAAATTAAATGAGATAATTCAGGATGCCTGGTAAGAGCACATATCAAAAGGCTATGTTTTTTTTTCATTCAGATAAGCTTTCCTTCATTATTTTTTATTTCTTCTGTTCAAATTATTCTCATTTCTTCACTAAGGAATAGCTATAATTCTCAGTTTTCTCTCCATTCTTTTGTCCTTTAGGGTTATCATCTATTTCAACCTTTTCCACCTCATCTTTCCTAAGATGCTGGGGAAGTTTCTCAAATTTGCCTTCAAATTCAATGATTTTATTTTCAGTTGTATTCATTTTGCTGTTCACTACCTTCATTGTGTATTTTAATTCTCCTATTTTATTTTTATTTTCTTGAGTCCTTTCTTATTTAATGTATACTCCTGTTAAACCCACCCTATTAGTATTCTCTAAAGTTAGTTTTCTTATTTTACAGAGGTTGCTGGCTCAAATTATTTTGAAAATGCCAGTTTCTTAGAATACTTTCCATATCCTGAAGTAAATAATTATTTATGCTTCTTACTTATCTCAAGATGATTTCCTTTTTCTTTCTTTCAATTTTATTTCTTCCTTACTCACTTCAAACATGGCAAAATCCATACCTGCCAGAGAAGCCATACTTGATGCTTGCTAGTGGGCAATGAATGAATTGCACCCATTTCTCTCTGTCCATTTGGGAAATCGTTCTATTTTCTTCAGAAATGCAGTACTAACTCAGCCCTCCCTATAGAAGGAATTATTCCTGAAGAATGGTTCCCAAACTTTGTTTTTCCCCAAAACATTCTTCTTCTGTAAGATGATAATAAAACAGGTTTTAAAAGGAGGAGAAGGAAGCAGTCCATTGAGAAGCAGTTTTAGTAATCACTGTGACAAACTGACTTGAACAAATTTCTTTACCTCAAACATCTTAGAGTTGACATACGCTAATGTATATTGTGAATTCAAAACTTTTATTTTCCTTGTAGAGCACCTGATAATATCTTGTGGGAAATTAATGCTCCATAGAATAAAGTTTGAGAAATAGAACTATCAAACATACTTGCTCTATTGAGGCAGAATATGCCTCACCAAACCCCCTGCCTAGCCTGATTCTCTGATAGTCTGAATTAATAAACACCCGAGAAACTACACTATATAACATATTCTATTACCAATGCTATTTCTGTGTCCACTTGTCTGAAGTGTTTTATTTGTGGGTCTAAACTGGTCTGAGGGTGTCAATTCTGTCAGGGTCTACCATGAGAACTTGATGTCTGTGCTGAGGGAAATGTGTTCTCATGGGGCTGAGTCTCATCTCCATTCCTGCTATTGGGGAAGCAGAACCTTGGGTGCACTAAGCCCCTTTTTATTGCCAGAGCCATCCATGCACTGACACTGTGATACTTTCTATGCAGAGTTGGGGAAAATGCCTCCTTCTCCTAATTGAAAATATGTTGTGCCTTGTGGGCGGCAAACCATCCAGGTGCCGACACAAGAGACCAAGGGCACGAGATGTTCCAGTGTAGTAAAATATATAAAACAACAAGAGTTATACTAGATCTAGATCATAGACATGATTATATATGAATATCATTAATCATTAGTTTGTAGCAATTACTTTTTATTCCAATATTATAATAATCCTTGCTCTATAATTATAACCTAGGAAAAACAGGCCATACAGAGGTAGGAGCTGAAGGGACATAGTGAGAAGTGACCAGAAGACAAGAGTGTGAGCCTTCTGTTATGCCCGGGCAGGACCACCAGAGGGCCCCTTGGTCTAGCGGTAATGCCAGCGTCTCGGAAGACGCCCATTGCCAAGAGGATTGGGATCTAGCAGTAGCGTCAGTGCCAAGGAAAAACACCTGCTACTTAGCAGACCGGGAAAGGGAGTCTCCCCTTCCCCGGGGGTGGTTTAGAGAAGACTGCTCCTCCACCTCTTGTGGAGGTCAGGCCCGCCTGCAGTTAACCGGAGGCCTAACCGTCTCCCTGTGATGCTGTGCTTCAGTGGTCATGCTCCTAGTCTGCTTTCATGTTCCATCCTGTACACCTGGCTCTGCCTTTTAGATAGCAGTAGCAAAATCAGTGAAAGTACTAAAAGTCTCTGATATTCAGAATAATGGCGTAAACTCTCCCTCTCTCTCTCTCTCTCTCTCTCTTTCTCTGTCTCAGCTGCCAGGCAGGGAAGGGACCCCTGTCCAGTGGACATGTGACCCACGTGACCTTACCTATCATTGGAGATGGCTCACACTCCTTACCCTACCCCTTTGTCTTATATCAAATAGATATCAGCACAGCCTGGTATTCAGGGCCACTACTGTTCTCTGTGTCTTGGTGGTAGTGGTCCCCTGGGCCCAGCTGTCTTTTCTCTTATCTCTTTGTCTTATGTCTTTATTTCTACAATCCCTCCTCTCCGCACACAGGGAAGAAAACCCACCGACCCTGTGGGGTTGGTCCATACAGTACCTGTTTCACTGAAACCACCATTTAATCTCCAAATATTTTACAAGAATTTCAGAGAAAACATTACTTATGTTTTCTTTTTTTTTTTCTTTTTTTATCAGTTTTTCACACATAGCCCATTGTTTAGTTAGGATTTAGATGTAAGGTCATGAGAGAGGCAGGATATACTTAGAACCTGCCTCCTCTGACATATGAGAGATGATTCACCCTGGCTCAGATGCCTCATTCTCTCCTCTTGTAGGAGGGATTCTTTCTGGAAAGATTCCTTGGTTGTGCATGCAGAAACATTTTAGTGACTTTGCCTCATCAAATTCTCATCTTCTTGATCCAAGATGGAGGCCTCTCCCACCTGCTGCTTGACAGCATAGACCTCGTTCCACCAACAAGCATTTTATTGGGTCTTTCTCCTATGTGGAAAACACTAAAAATAAGTTTTTACAGATTCACACTACAATCTTAGAAGCTTGTCAATGGACAGTGAAGAACATTCAAAGAGGTAAACTGACTTCTCCAATGTCATATAATCAGTAGTAATTGTATTGGGACCAGAATTTAATTTTTTTAACTCTAGATCTCACTTAAAAAAAAAGAAGAAGAATTACAAACCAACCTGCTTCTTTCCTCTTTTTTCTGTTGACTAATAATCTAATTAATCCAAATAATACCCATACCTTATCCAGAAATGACTCTGCAAGTTAGAATATTATAACAAAAATAATTTTTTTTCTGGACCTAATGAATAAAATCAACATGTTCAGAGTTTAGACTGTACAAACTAAATTGACCATAACAGAAATTCAAAATAGATGACTAAACTACAATGACTTATTTCTAAGAAATTACTAAAAATGTTAACAATAAAATTCTAGTGGCAAATAATTTTTGCACTAATGCACGGAAGGTCCAAGTCAGCAACAGTAAAAAGGTTTATGACTATGACAACATCATTTATTAGAAGACTGCTCACAGCAATATATCTGATGAGGAATTAAGGATGGGTAAAGCTGCATTCAGTGAAGGAGTGTTTCTTTGGCTCACTGTTACTTTCATGATAAACGTCTCATGCTATTCAGACATGGAATATTTTAAACAGTATTTCACTGCCCTATAATCCTTCTTCATTCAGCCTTGTTTTCAAGGTACTTAAAAGGAAGTGACAACACAAATCTCATTCCTGTCTCTAGCTGCATATCCTTTTCATTCTTTTCTTTCTGTGCATAAAATTTCTTAGGTAAATATAACCCAGAGGAAATAGGTGCATCAAAGGAGACAAATTCTGCTAGTTTGGGGCCTTTTGCAAAACAGGATTGCTCTCTTTGAAAACAGAATGTCTGGAAGACAAGAGGCCTTAGGCCAGGCCACCTGCTGGGCAGGACACACAGGGCACAGTCAGACGGTTTTCCATTGCCACTGGCAACCAGAAAAAACATTTTCTACCCAACTGCTTTCCCTTTGTTACAGCAGTTTAAATGGTGGCACAGCCTTGCTTTCAATAATGGCCAAGGCTTTAAAAATTACGAGACATTGTGATGAAGGCTAGTTTAATCCAAGTTAATTATTTTAATTAGACACAAATAAGGTCCTGGTAACTACATTTTTATGCCATAGGTCGTCTGTGTAATGATAAGTGTCAAAACTTTTATACAAAGGAAAGAGTGATGACAAGACACAGAATCTAAACCCTAAAACTGGGAGCCCATTTTTCAAGAAGTTTACCCTACCAACCAAGTTTTTCTTACAAAATCCAAATTTATTTTTTATTTTGGTGGATGTCTTAGTTTGCTGAGGTTGCCACAACAAAATACCACAGACTGGGTGGCTTAGACAATGGAAATATATTTTTTCACAGTTGTAGAGGGTGGAAGTCCAAGATCAAGGTGTCAGCAGGTTTGGTTTCTTTTGAGGTCTTGCACTTTGATTTGCAAATGGCCACCATCTCACTGTGTCCTCACATGGCCTTTCCTCTGTGCACATACATCCCATGTGTCTCTTCCTCTTTTTATAAGAACAACAGTCACAGGATTAAGACACCACCCTTATGACTTCATATAACTTTTAATTGACTCTTAAGTAGGAGGAAATGTGATTTTGCTGGGGCACTATCTAACTCTGGCCTGATGTCTAAATCGCCCAAGTGTCCTATAGTTTGAATTCTTCTGAGGTTGAAAAATTCAGCTGTTTTTGCACCCTAAGCTGAAGCAATTACAAACAATGACTATAAAACTGAAGAAATAAAAGTAGGCAGTAAGCAATTTATGGGGAGAGATGAAATTAACTGTGTTGCCTCCCTACTCAAAACCAGTATTTCAGAAAGCCTTAAGTCAGCAGTCAGTGCACTGAGCAGCTGGCAGAATGAGAGGACAGAGTCCATTTAGTAAAAGACACGTGTCACTGGCTGTGAATATTTAAACATAAGACTGACTTGAAGCAATTGAACAAGAAATGTACTGCATTTTGGAGACAATTATAGTGCCCCTCTCAAAAACAACCCCCCAAACAAATCATTCAGAAAAAAAAAATATGTGTATACACACACACACACACACACACACACACACACACACACACACACACAAGCCTGGAGCCTGATAAGGGGTAGCTAGGCTTTAATTTACAGCCACAGCAGGTAGGCTTCAAGAAATGAGCAGCTCCCAGCACTTTGGGAGGCCGAGACGGGTGGATCACGAAGTCAGGAGATCGAGACCATCCTGGCTAACCCGGTGAAACCCTGTCTCTACTAAAAAATACAAAAAAACTAGCCGGGCGGGGTGGCGGGCGCCTGTAGTCCCAGCTACTGGGGAGGCTGAGCCAGAAGAATGGTGTAAACCCGGGAGGCGGAGCTTGCAGTGAGCTGAGATCCGGCCACTGCACTCCAGCCTGGGCGACAGAGCCAGACTCCGTCTCACACAAAAAAAAAAAAAAAAAAAAAAAAAAAAAAAAAAAGAGCAGCAGTCTTATGCCCACGTTCACTTAATGCATGCCTCAGATGTGGACAAGAAAGAATCTTCCTTAGGGCAGAGCCAGGAGGTTCGGTCTCAGGGACAACTGAAAAGGAGAGTATATTAGTTTTCAGTGCTGTTTAACAAAATACTGCAAACTTAATGGCTTAAGCAACAAACATTCATTAACACAAACATTCATTAACACACATTTTCTTTGGGTCCGGAGACCATGGATGGCTTAACTGGGCCACAATCAAGGTATAGGCTGGGCTGCATTCTCATCTGGAGATTTGATGTGGAATGAATCTGTTTCTGATCTCCCTCAGATTGTTGGCAGAATTTATTTCTCCATGGCTGCAGGACTGACAGTTTTAGTTATTGCTAGGGTCTGCCTTTAGCTCCTAGAGGCTGCTTACAAGTCCTTGACATGTGGGTTTCTTCAACATGGCCATTTAATGACAGCTTGCAACAGAGACAGAGGACACTTTTGCTAACAAAAGTGGAGCTTATAAAATGTAGTGTAATCATAGAAGTGACATTATTCCATCACATTTGCTATACCTATCCTTTTGGCTAGAAGCAAGTTGCAGATCCTTCCTACATTCAAGGGAAGAGGATCATAAAATGGTGTGACCACTAAAAGGCAGGGATCATTGGGACAGCTTTATAGCCTATCTGCCATAGAGAGCCTTTCCACAAAAAGTAACAGGGCTTTCAGATGGTCTAAGATGTTTCCTTCACCATTAGGGTGTGCAGTCTTTGCTTTTCCTGCACAGCAAAATTTGATAATTGCTATGGATCAGAGACTATTGCATGCTTTCTATTAGGCAAAACTGCAATTACTTTTGCACCAACCTGATATTTATTTCTTTATCGAATTGAGGAAGTAGCTTTATTTATATCATGTTGTTTTTTCTCTACTGTTTTGTAGTGGGTACATTGAAGGCAAATACCTTGCATTTTAGTTTATAATCATCAAACCATTAGAAGCAACTCCAGAGATCCTAGAATTGGAGCTGGACATGGTATTGGATAGACTTCAGGGTTGCATCTTGGGCATGGAGTGGATATGTTCCATGAATGGATAAAATATGAATGTCTGTCTGGGTAGCCAAAGAGGCAACTACGTTGAAGAATATTAGTTTTATGCCACCAGATCCATTCTCATCATCCTCTTCTCTGATTTTTAGCTTTGCCCATAGAATTTATCAAGAAGACAATAAGTAACCATTACAAGTTATTAATCAGGATTGCTAGATGTCCTGTAATGCACAGGGCCATCCTGCATAACAAAAGGTTGTCCCATATTCCTCATGACTTTTGAAGTGTTTCCTCCTATATTCATGTGTATGAAAAACCTGTTTACAATATCTAACCCTGGGTTAAAAATAACCTTAAATATTTTTGCATGGTTTTATATGCACTGTCTTATCCAAAAGTGCAACTACCAAGTACATTAAGAGATGATTGGGTGTGGATCTTTACCAAGAGTAGGTTATCATGTCAGAAAATCACATCACTGATATTAATGCTCCTTGTGTATTTAACTTGCTGGTACTTCTTTAGTCCGTACTTCTGCCACTTTCATGATATTCCAAGCATAGAAATAAGTATTTGACTGTTCCATTATGTCTTACAGTGTAGTCATGAGCATATGGAAATCCATAATACAGACTATTTCATCTTCACTTTATAGGTTACATTGAAATGTATTTGTGAATATAGATTATGTTATCTAGAAAGTTAATCTCAGGATAAAAAAGTATTATAAAGTATTTTTTATAAAAAGTAGAAGCATTGGACATGACAGGGTTGAAACATACTGATTTAAGTAAAAGGTTAAACTAAATGTTTGTGGCAATTAGTGGGTAGAAGTTAGGGATGCTTTCTTAAAATGAATATATTAGTCATACAAAATAAAAAATTGTTTCATATCCTGCACAACTTCAAAATGTATCATCTTACATTCCTGTAGATAAAAATTCTGTTCATAATTGTGTGATAAAATAAGGGCAGTCTTTATCTCCATAATTTTCTGAGAAAAAAATTATCTTTTATAAATGCTAAAGGCAGAGTTACTATCAACATAACAAAAGCAGTCATGTATTTTGGTGCATGCTTTGTATTGGACACTCTGCTTTATACACTGCATCTTAAGTAATCCTTATCCCAATATTGTTAGTAGGTATATAGCAGTGGACTATTAATCAAATGATGCAGTAAGCACTTCTGTCACTTACTAGGTCATTTGATTAGTAGCTAGTACTGCTTAGGCAACTACTGCTTGGGCAAATCAATTTTCTTGCTTTGTAATCCTCAATTTTCTTATTAATCAATAAAATGGAGGAAAACAATAAATGTAATTCACAGGATTGATGTGATGATTAAATAAAACAATTTTGAAGACAGTATAGTGTAGTAATACTTTGCTAATAATTACAAAGTGGTGAATTTTGAAGATTTGTTTCATTTTCCATATTATATCTTTAATTATAAATTTATATAATTTATAATTTAATAATGTAACTATAATTTAATATATAACTTTAAGATTATTTATTCAATTTTTGTAGTATTCACAATGGAATGACAATGGGCAAAACACACTTATGTTTACACTGCATTATCAGATTTTTCTTCCTCACTTTCTCTAGTATAGACCGTCAACAAAACCGTAACTCTAGCCTTGATTTGTAGCATTTGCTTATTTCCATGGTGCGAATACCAGCATAAGAGTTTCAGCTATCAACGTGACATCGTTGAGCTAGAATAGGGAAGAAATGGGCAGTATGCTATTGCACGGTATTTCCATAAGACAGATAAAATAGCGGTAGAGCACAAGTGATATGCTCAAGAGCAGAGGTAACAGTAAAATGTAATAAAATATTTAGGAAATGATGGGTTTTGAATATTTAATTCTTTCATTTTTAATACAACCTTTTAAATTATAGGTTTATATAATTTAAAATTTAATAATGTCTGTATTTAAAAACTGGCTAGCAGAATTCCTGAAAATTTAATAATCAGCTTTCATGAATTGGTACAAGGTGATTCCAGCATGACACTAGTTTTATCTTATGAACAAAAGATTTATATAACATTGAAAAATGAACAATATATTAACAGAATTAAAAAGAAAAACCACATAGCAATCTTATTAAATGACTAAATAATTTGATACAATTCATTATTCATTTATAACAGAAACTCTCAGAAATCCAACATTAAAAGGCAGACTTCTCGACTTGACAAATAGTGTCTATAAAAATCCTACAGCTTATATCATAGTTAATTGTGGAAAATGATGATGAGATACTGTAGGGCATGAATAAGTTTATAATAATGTCAACAGATCAGGTCAAAATAGCATAAGATAAGGGCAGAACGATGAGTTAGTTGATGCCAGCCATACAAAAATTAGAAGTTCTAGCTACACTGTGGGAATCTCAAGCTTCATAAAATTAAAATTCATTTGGAAGACATGGACTTAGAAATCCCATGAGGTAGCACTGGAGACTTACATATTAAACAAGATGCTGTCAGGGCATGGTGGCTCATGCCTGTAATCTTAGCACATTGGGAAGCGAGTGGATCACTTGAAGTCAGGAGTTGGAGAACAGCCTGACGAACATGGAGAAACCCCATTTCTACTAAAAACAAAATACAAAATTAGCTGAGCGTGGTGGCACACATCTGTAATACCAGCTACTTTGGAGGCTGAGGCAGGAGAATTGCTTGAACCCAGGAGGTGGAGGTTGCAGTGAGTTGAGATTGCGCCTTTGCACTTTTGAAGAATTTGATTAAGTAGTTTTGCAAACAATAGAAAAATCTAACTTGTTATATCCATAATTTTTTATTTGATAATTGCATAAATATTGTGGCTTTTTAGAGGAATGCTACTTGTTTAATGATAAACAAATGCTAATGTTTCATTAACAAGATAAATATATTAAATAAGGAAGATAGTCCTGAATATTCATGTACATGCAAAAAATCAGATATTGATAATTCCATCAAGAATATGGACAATATTTAAATTGAGGGACACTCATCCAGAAGTAGTCATAATAGTAAATAATGCTTAGAGATCTAATCTAGGACTCTGGCTGAACAGATGATCACATGGCCATTAAATTTTAGTAATATAATTTGTAGAAATTATATGCAAAATATTGAGCATAAAGAACTCAGTAAAAAGAGCATAGGACAAAACAGTGTGTATAATATAGTATTAAAAACTATTATATACAGATGTTCAAATGCATTTTTGTTTGGCAGTTTAAATTTTAAAAGTCTATCAGCTAAATACACATCTTTTGTAAGAGTCTTTTCAAAGATTATACAATAGGCTACAATGATCTAATAATACAAATATTTTAATTTGTAATTTAAAAAATCCTGTGTTTGAGACAGAAGTGTCACACTGGAAATGATTGAGAAGTGCAAAAGTTATTTCTTACAATTCTGTTTAACTTGGAGACATTATTTTATGGTACAAACCATCAAAAAATCTAAAAAATTCTTATAATCATATGTTATTTGTGTGTGCATAGACATATATGTGTGCATGTACACTATATATGTATGTATATGCATATGTGCATGCATACAGTATTTGAAGGTCATATGCCAAGATAGTAATAGTAATTACTTTGGATTCTGGGGATATATACAATTTAAATATTTTCATTAATAATCTTTAAATTTTTCCTTCAGTTGAAATTTTTCTTCTGTAATTTAAAGAAATACCAAAAAAAGCTATAATATTTTTGCAATTTTACGTAAGTATGGAAATCTATCTAAGTGTAAAAAAACATTGGAAAAAATCTTAAAAGTCCAGTAATAGAGAAATGATTTAATACATTTTGATGTAATTTTTTTAAACCTGTTCAATCATTAAAATGTTAATAGCTGTGATAATAATACACTCTTGAGTGAAAAATGGTGAATACATCATTATAAATATTTCATAATTTTAATCTTATTTTTAAGCAATCTGTGTATTATCTTAAATTGCATGCATTATCCAGAAGATGTATGAATATTTTCAGTGATTTTTAAGATTTTCACAATATAACTTTGTATTAACCTTAAATATTTTTCTTGTTTTTCTCTGAAAGAGTTATCTTTCTACTTACTTCAAACTCTCCAGCAGCTGGTCAAAATGTACTTGTATTATCACACGTGTAAGATTTTATTGGCATAAATAGTGTTCATCTATATTGCTATACAATAAACATAAAGATAATGCATGCCTAGACCTTGGAAAATGTACTTATTAATATTCAATGATACGTTATTTGAATTTCAGTGAAAACCACTGGGCAAAATGATAAATATTTCAGTGGGAATTATCACAGCACATGTCTAATCCTTGGGTGGAAAATGAGAGGACTTTTGAACAGAGGGAGAAAGGAACTTTTTCTGACATGTGAAGGTCTGAGCTCAAAGGCAAGGGGGTCACTTACATCTCTAGGACTCAACATTCTCAACTCTAAATCGAGAGGAGCCATATTAAATAATCTATAACATCCCTATCTTCTCAAACTCTCCAACACTTTCCTATATAGATTGAAAATTGAAGGGATAAAAACAGTAACATATCATCTTTACAACAATTATGTTAGCTTACTCTTTGTCAATACGCATGGTTACTATGGATATTACAAGGCAGTTGAAAATAGCTTTATTATATTGAATGTGCCATTGCAATTGTATCTTTTAATGTGATTTTTCTTTTTCTTCTTTTTTTTTGAAACATCCTGTCTTGACTTTGGACTACTTTTAAGTTAGGTCATCCAGAAGATAGCAAGCGTTCTGTACTAAAAATGCAGGCGTACTTCAGACATACTGCACAAAAGCAAATATCAAAATAAAACAATCACATGAATTTTTTGGTTTCACAGGGCATATAAAATTATGTTTACACTACATTGTAGTCTCTTAAGTGTGTAATAGCATTATGTCTAAAAATCAATATACATACCTTAATTTGAAGATACTTTATTACTAAAAAATGCTAACAGTAATCTTAGCCTTCAGCAAGATTTTTGCCAGTGGAAGGTTTTGCCTCCATGTTGATGCTGCTGACTGATTAAGGTAAGGTGGCAGTTGCTGAAGTTTCAGTGGCTGTGGCAGTTTCTTAAAATAAGACAACAATGAAGTCTGTTGCATTGATTGACTCTTCCCTTCATGAAACATTTCTCTGCAGCATGCGATACTGTTTAACAGCATTTTACCCACAGTAGAAGTTCTTTCAAAATTGGAGTCAATCCTCTCAAATCCCACCACTGCTTTATCAATTAAGTTGATGTAATAGTCTACATCCTTTGTTGTCATTTCAACAAAGTTCACTGCATCTTCATCAGTAGTGGATTCCATCTCCAGAAACCATGTTATTTGCTCTTCCATAAGAAGCAACCCTTCATCTGTTCAAGTTTATTACATTATAGCAATTCAATTATATCTTCAGGTTCCACTTCTAATTCTAGTTCTCTTTCTATTTTCATTTCCTCTTTAGTTACTTCCTCCACTGAAGTCTTGAATCCTTCAAAGTCACCCATGAGGGTTGGGAAAAACTTCTTCTAAGCTCCTGTGAACGTGTGTATTTTGACCTCCTCCTATTAATCATGAGTGTACTTAATTGGAATCTAGAATGGTGAATCTTTTCCACAAAGTTTTCTATTTACATTGCCCAAATGCATCAGAGGAATACCTATCTATGGCAGCTATAGCCTTACAAAATATATTTATTCATCACAAGACTTGAAAGTTGAAATTGTTCCTTGATTTATAGGCTGCAAAATAGATGTTGTTAGTAAGCATAAAAACAACATTAATTCTCCTTGTACATTTCCATCAGAGCTCTTGGGTGGCCAGGTACATGATCAATGAGAAATGACATTTTAAAAGGAATATTTCTGAACAGTGGTTTCCAATAGTGGGCTTAAAATATTCAGCTAACTACACCATAAACAGATGTGTTGTCAACCAGGCTTTGTTACTCTCTATATAGAGCACAGGCAGAGTAGATTAAGTATAATTCTTAAGGGCCCTATGGTTTTCCAAATGGTAAATGAGTGTTAGTTTCAATATAAAGTGGCCAGTTGCATTAGCCCCTAACAAGAGAGTCAGTCTGTCATTAGAAGCTTTGAAGCCCGTCACTGACTTCTCCTCTCTAGCTATGAAAGTCCTATATGGCATCTTCTTCCAATAGAATGCTCTTTTGTCTACACTGAAAATCTGTTGTTTACTGTAGCCACCTTCACCAGTGATCTTACTTAGATCTTCTGGATAACTTGCTGCAGTTTCTACATCAGCACTTGCTTCACTTTGCATCTTTATGTTGTGGAGATAGCTTCTTTCATTAAACCTCATGAACCAACCTCTGCTACCTTTCAACTTTTCTTCTGCAACTTTTTAATCTCTCTCAGCCTTCATAGACTTGAAGAGAGTTAAGGCCTTGCTCTGGATTAGGCCTTGGTTTAAGGAAAGTTGTGGCTGGTTTGATCTTCTATCCAGGTCGCTTATACTTTCTCCGTATTGGCAATAAGCCCGTTTTTGTTTTTTTTTTTTCTTTTTTTTTTGTATCATTTGTATGCTCATGGCAGTAGCAATTTTAATTTTCTTCAAGATCTTTCCCTTCACTTTCATAGCTTGTGTAACTGTTTTGTGCAAGAGGCCTAGCTTTTAGCCCATCTCACCTTTCAACATGCCTTCCTCACTAAGCTTAACCATTTCTAGCTTTCAGTCTAAAGTGGGAGATGAGCAACTCTTCCTTTCAATGAATACTTAGAGGCATTTGTAGGCTTATTCCCTGGCCTAATTTCAATATTGTTGTGCCTCAGGGAATAGGGAGAGCCAAAGAGAGGGAGAGAGATGGGGTAATGGCCAGTTAGAGGAGCAGTCAGGGCACACATAACATTGATTAATTAAGTTTGCCATCTTATATGTATGAGTGTTGTTTGTGGCACCCCAAAACAATTACAATAGTAACATCAAAGATTACTGATCATAGATTACCATGACAATTATAATAATAATGAAAAGGTTTAAAATATTGCGAGACTTATCAAAACGGGACAGAGACAGAAAGTGAGCACATGCTGTTGGACAATGGTGCCAACGGACTTGCTTGATCCAGGGTTGTCACAAACCTTTGTAAAAATCATATCTAAAAGCTCCACAAATCAAAGCACAACAAAATAAGGGATGCTTGTGTTTGTAAGGACTTTAAAAAATCTTCTTAAATAAATGTTGCATGTATCACTTATTTGGAGATGGATACTTCTGCAATGCACACAGAATTTTAGAAATTAAAATTATGTATTATGGTTTAAATATTTGTATTCTTGGCCATCATATTATTTGTATTATTAGGTCATTGTAACCTTTTCTCTGACATGAGAAGATTCTTGCAGTAAGTACCTATTTTCTGCTTAGTGTTCTTTGATTTAAACCATTGAAGAATAATCTATTTGCAAATCTGGTCTGTGAGTCGATTACTCAGTGGGCAACAAGAGCTCTCCTTCGTTAGTATGAGTTATAAAAATCCTGGGACTTTAGAATTTTTCATTTTATTTTCATTTTGTTTATTTTAACTGATACCTGAAGTATTTTAACCTTTGGTATAGGTTTTATTTTCTAAAATCTGGATGAATTATAAAGAATCTAAGAAAGTCTAGTGAGGAAAAATAAGGGCAATTAAAAATGAGGCTTTCCCTCTCCTCCATTCCTCATATATTCATGTACTTTCAGACACAATAAACCAACCTTTTCTAAAACTGCTCTTATCTGGCCACAAATTACATATGATGGGCATGTTCATTAGTTTAATGTCAATTCCCCCATTTAACCTGTAAGCTGCATAAGCACAGGAAGTTTTCATGTAGTGCTGTATAGACTGTACCTAGCATAGTGCCTGACACATAATAAGGAAGCAACTAAAAACTGTTGAATAAATGAAAGAAAAGATGGACCTATTAGACAAGCATCTTTTTCAAGAAATGGGAAAGGAATTTTTGTTATATTGACTGAAAAAGGCTGAAGGAAGTCATTGCAATTTCTAGATACTCAACATATTTTCAGCTAAATTTTGGGGTGCTATAATTTATCTTATTTAATTCTTACAAAGACCTCTAAAAGTTCAGTTTTGTTGTTTCTATTTTGTAGATT
Organism: Theropithecus gelada; assembly: GCF_003255815.1. NCBI lineage: Eukaryota > Metazoa > Chordata > Mammalia > Primates > Cercopithecidae > Theropithecus > Theropithecus gelada. The sequence continues at coordinate 121,039,954 of NC_037672.1, forward strand.
AGAAAACCACAACTGGAATTTAATAATTTGCCTGAAGTCACTTAGCTAGTAGGAATTTGAATCCATATTTTTCTGACTACAGAGGTGTTAAGAACTAAATTGTGTTCCCCAAAATTCACGAGTTGAATTCCTGCCCCACGATATGACTATATTTGGAGAGAGAGACTGAAGAGGTAATTAAGGGTGTAGCCCTAATCCAATAGGAAGATCAATTTCTGTTGTTTAAGCCACTTTGTCTGTGGGATTTTGTTATGACAGCCTGAGCAGACTAGTACAAGTGGAGAAAAAGAAAAAAAAGAAAAAAAAAAAAAAGAAAAAAGAAAGAAAGAAAGAATATAAAGTAACATAATAGCAAAAATTAATTTATTTATATGACTTTGGAGAAGAAAATTGTGGAATCTCTTTCTTTGGACAATTTTAAGATTAGGCTGGGCTATTATTTATCTTGTGTGATTTAGATTTTATTCTTATTGGAGGCAGTGCTATGAATTAGATCATCTATTAAAGTAACTGCTGATCTATGTTTCCAGGGACTAAAAGAAATTTTAAAAGATGATTCTAATCAGAGTCAGAGCTTAATATTAAAGGGAAGACCATTTATTTTCTTTCCATTTTTCTTTTTCACTCTTGGTCCCCTCCTCTGTCTTTTTTTTTTTTTTTCTTCTTCTTCTTCTTCTTCTTTTTTTTTTTTTTCATTATACTTTAAGTTCTTGGGTACATGTGCACAACGTGCAGGTTTGTTACATAGGTATACATGAGTCATGTTGGTTTTCTGCACCCATTAACTTGTCATTTACATTAGGTATATCTCCTAATGCTATCCCTCCCCAAGTCCCCCACCCCCCGACAGGCCCTGGTGTGTGATGTTCCCTGCCCTGTGTCCAAGTGTTCTCATTGTTCAATTCCCACCTATGAGTAAGAATATGCAGTGTTTGGTTTACTGTCCTTGGGATAGTTTGCTGAGATGGTTTCCAGCTTCATCTATATCCCTGCAAAGGACATGAATTAATCCTTTTTTATGGCTGCATAGTATTCCATGGTGTGTATGTGCCACATTTTCTTAATCTAGTGTATCACTGATGGACATTTGGGTTGGTTCCAAGTCTTTGCTATTATAAATAGTGTCACAGTAAACATAGATATACATGTGTCTGTATAGTAGCATGATTTATAATCCTTTGGGTATATACCCAGTAATGGGATTGCTGGGTCAAATGGTATTTCTAGTTCTAGATCCTTGAGGAATCGCCACACTGTCTTCCACAACGGTTGAACTAATTTACACTCCCACCAACAGTGTAAAAGTGTTCCTATTTCTCAACATCATCTCCAGCATCTGTTGTTTCCTGACTTTTTAATGAAAACCATTATAACTGGCATGAGATGGTATCTCATTGTCATTTTGATTTGCATTTCTCTGGTGGCCAGTGATGATGAGCATTTTTTCATGTGTCTGTTGTCTGCATAAATGTCTTCTTTTCAGAAGTGTCTGTTCATATCCTTTGCCCCCTTTTTGACGGATTTGTTTTTTTCTTGTAAATTTGTTTAAGTTATTTTTACATTCTGGATATTACGCCTTTGTCAGATGAGTAGATTGCAAAAATTTTCTCCCATTCTGTCAGTTGCCTGTTCACTCTGATGGTAGTTTCTTTTGCCATGCAGAAGCTCGTTCATTTAATTAGATCCCATTTGTCTATTTTGGCTTTTGTTGCCTTGCTTTTGGTGTTTTAGTCATGAAGTCCTTGCCCATGACTGTGTCCTGAATGATATTGCCTAGGTTTTCTTTTGGGTTTTTATGGTTTTAGGTCTAACATTTAAGTCTTTAACCCATCTTTAATTAATTTTTGTATAAAGTGTATGGAAGGGATCTACTTTCAGTTTTCTACATATAACTAGCCAGTTTTCCCAGCACCCCTTATTACACAGAGAATCCTTTCCATGTTTCTTGTTTTTGTCTGGTTTCTCAAAGATCAGATGGTTGTAGATGTGTGGTGTTATTTCTGAGGCCTCTGTTCTGTTCCATTGGTCTATAGATCTCTTTTGGTACCAGTATCATGCTGTTTTGGTTACTGTAGCCTTGAAGTATAGTTTGAAGTCAGGTATCATGATGCCCCCAGCTTTGCTCTTTTGGCTTAGGATTGTCTTGGCAATGTGGGCTTTGTTTTGGTTCAATATGAACTTTAAAGTGTTTTTTTTTTTTTTTCCAGTTCTGTGAAGAAAGTCATTGGTAGCTTGATGGAGATGGCATTGACGCTATAAATTACCTTGGCAGTGTGGCCATTTTCAAGATATTGATTCTTCCTGTCCATGGACATGGAATTTTCTTCCATTTGTTCGTGTCCTCTTTTATTTCGTTGAGCAGGGGTTTGTAGTTTTCCTTGAAGAGGTCCTTTACATCCCTTGTAAGTTGGATTCCTAGGTATTTTATTCTCTTTGAAGCAATTGTTAATGGAAGTTCATTCATGATTTGACTCTCTGTTTGTCTGTTACTGGTGTATACGAATGCTTGTGATTTTTGCACATTAATTTTATATCCTGAGATTTTCCTGAAGTTGCTTATCAGCTTAAGGAGATTTTGGGCTGAGACGATGGGGCTTTCTAAATATACAATCATTCATCTGCAAACAGGGACAATTTGACTTCCTCTTTTCCTAATAAAATACCCTTTATTTCTTTCCTCTGCCTGATTGCCCTGGCCAGAATTTCCAACACTGTTGAATAGGAGTGGTGACAGAGGGCGTCCCTGTCTTGTGTCAGTTTTCAAAGGGAATGCTTCCATTTATTGCCATTCAGTATGATATTGCCTGTGGATTTGTCATAAATAGCTCTTATTATTTTGAGGTACGTTCCATCAATACCTAGTTTATTGGGAGTTTTTAGCATGAGGGGCTGTTGAATTTTGTTGAAGGCCTTTTCTGCATCTATTGAGGCAATCATGTGGTTTTTGTCATTGGTTCTGTTTATGTGATGGTTTATGTTTATTCATTTGTGTATGTTGAACTAGCCTTGCATCCCAGGGATGAAACTGACTTGATTGTGGTGGTAAGGTTTTGGATGTGCTGCTGGATTCGGTTTGCCAGTATTTTATTCAGGATTTTCACATTGATGTTCATCAGGGATATTGGTCTAAAATTCTCTTTTTTTGTTGTGTCTCTGCCAGACTTTGATATCAGGATGATGCTGGCTTCATAAAATGAGTTAGGGAGGATTCCCTCTATTTCTATTGATTGGAATAGTTTCAGAAGAATTGGTACCAGCTCCTCTTTGTACCTCTGGTAGAATTCAGCTGTGAATCCATCTGGTCCTGGACTTTTTTTGGTTGGTAGGCTGTTTATTATTGCCTCAATTTCAGAGCCTGTTACTGATCTATTCAGAGATTCAACTTCTTCCTGAGTTAGTCTTGGGAGGGTGTACATGTCCAGCAATTTATCTATTTCTTCTAGATTTTCTAGTTTATTAATATTTCTAGATTATCTAGAAGTGTTTATAGTGTTCTCTGATGGTAGTTTGTATTTCTGTGAGATTGATGTTGCTATCACCTTTATCATTTTTTTATTGTGTCTATTTGATTCTTCTCTCCTTTCCTCTGTATTAGTCTTGCTAGCAGTCTACCCATTTTGTTGATCTTTTCAAAAAACCAGTTCCTGGATTCATTGGTTTTTTGAAGTTTTTTTTCTTGTGTGTGTCTCTATCTCCTTCAGTTCTGCTCTGATTTTAGTTATTTCTTGCCTTCTGCTAGCTTTTGAATGTGTTTGCTCTTGGTCCTCTACTTCTTTCAATTGTGATGTTAGGGTGTCAATTTTAGATCTTCCCTGCTTTCTCTTGTGGGCATTTAGTGCTATAAATTTCCCCCTACACACTGCTTTAAATGTGTCCCATAGATTCTGGTACGCTGTGTCTTTGTTCTCATTGGTTCCTAAGAACATCTTCATTTCTGCCTTCATTTCGTTATGTACCCAGTAGTCATTCAGGAGCAGGTTGTTCAGTTTCCATGTAGTTGTGTGGTTTTGAATGAGTTTCTTAATCCTGGGTTCTAATTTGATTGCACTGTGGTCTGAGAGACAGTTTGTTTTGATTTTCTGTTCTTCTACATTTGCTGAGGAGTGCTTTACTTCCAATTATGTGGTCAATTTTAGAATAAGTGTGATGTGGTGCTGAGAAGAATGTATATTCTGTTGATTTGGGGTGGAGAGTTCTGTACATGTCTATTAGGTCTGCTTGGTGCAGAGCTGAGATCAAGTCCTGGATATCCTTGTTAACCTTCTGTCTTGTTGGATATCCTTGTTAACCTTCTGTCTTGTTGATCTGTCTAACGTTGACAGTGGGGTGTTAAAGTCTCACATTTTTATTATGTGGAGTCTAAGTCTCTTTGTAGGTCTCTTAGGACTTGCTATATGAATCTGGGTGCTCCTTTATTGGGTGCATATATATTTAGGATAATTAGCTTTTCTTGTTGAATTGATCCCTTTACCATTATGTAATGGCCTTCTTTGTCTCTTTTGATCTTTGTTGGTTTAAAGTCTTTTTTATCAGAGACTGGGACTGCAACCCCTGCTTATTTTTGCTTTCCAGTTGCTTGGTAGATCTTCCTCCATCCCTTTTTAGAGCCTATGTGTGTCTCTGCACATGAGATGGGTCTCCTGAATACAGCACACTGATGGGTCTTGACTCTATCCAATTTGCCAGTCTGTGTCTTTTAATTGGAGCATTTAGCCCATTTACATTGAAGGTTAATATTGTTATGTGTGAATTTCATTCCGTCATTATGATGTTAGCTGGTTATTTTGCCAGTTAATTGATGCAGTTTCTTCATAGCATTCATGGTCTTTACAATTTGGCATGTTTTTGCAGTAGATGGAACCAGTTGTTCCTTTCTATGTTTAGTGCTTCCTTCAGGAGCTCCTGTAAGGCAGGCCTGGTAGTGACAAAATCTCTCAATATTTGCTTGTCTGTGAAGGATTTTATTTCTCCTTCACTTATGAAGCTTAGTTTGGGTGGATATGAAATTCTGGGTTGAAAATTCTTTTCTTTAAGAATGTTGAATATTGACCCCCACTCTCTTCTGGCTTGTAGGGTTTCTGCCGAGAGATCTGCTGTTAGTCTGATTAGCTTCCCTTTGTGGGTAACCTGACCTTTTTCTCCAGCTGCCCTTAACATTTTTTTCCTTCATTTCAACCTTACTGAATCTGACAATTATGTGTCTTTGAGTTGCTATTCCCAAAGAGTATCTTTTTGGTGTTCTCTGTATTTCCTGAATTTGAATGTTGGCCTGCCTTGCTAGGTTGGGGAAGTTCTCCTGGATAATAACCTAAAGAGTGTTTTCCAACTTGGTTCCTTTCTCCCCATCACTTTCTGGTACACCAGTCAAACATAGATTTGGTCTTTTCACATAGTCCCATATTTCTTGGAGTCTTTCTTTCCTTTCTTTCCTTTCTTTCTTTCCTTTCCTTCCTTCCTTCCTTCCTTCCTTCCTTCCTTCCTTCCTTCCTTCCTTCCTTCCTTCCTTCCTTCCTTCCTTCCTTCCTTCCTTTCTCTCTCTCTCTCTCTCTCTCTTCCTTCCTTTCTTTCTTTTGAGATGGAGTCTTGCTCTGTCGCCCAGGATACAGTTCAGTGGTGCAACTTCCACTCACTGGAAGCTCTGCCTCCCAGGTTCATGCCATTCTCCTGCCTCAGCCTCCCGAGTAGCTGGGATTACAGGTGCCTGCCACCATGCCTGGCTAATTTTTTGTATTTTTAGGAGAGACAGGGTTTCACCATGTTAGCCGGGATGGTCTCAATCTCCTGACCTCGTGATCCTCCTGCCCTGGCCTACCAAAGTGCTGGGATTACAGGCATGAGCCACTGTGCCCAGCCTGTTCATTTGTGTTTACTCTTTTTTCTCTAACTTTGTCTTCTCACTTTATTTCATTAATTTGATCTTCAATCACGATATTGTTTCTTCCACTTGATCGAATGGGCTATTGAAGCTTGTGCATGCATCACGAAGTTCTTGTGCCATGGTTTTCTGCTCCATCAGGTCATTTAAGGTCTTCTCTACACTATTTATTCTAGTTAGCCATTCGTCTAACCTTTTATCAAGGCTTTTAGCTTCCTTGCGATGGGTTAGAATATGCTCCTTTAGCTCTGAGAAGTTTGTTATTCCAACCGTCTGAAGCCTACTTCTGTCAACTTGTCAAAGTCATTCTCCATCCAGCCTTGATCCTTTGCTGGCGAGGAGCCACGAACCTTTGGAGGGAAGACGCTCTCTAGTTTTTAGAATTTTCAGCTTTTCTGCTTTGATTTCTCCCCATCTCTGTGGCTTTACCTACCTTTGGTCTTTGATGTTGGTGACCTACAGATGGGGTTTTGGTGTAGGTATCCCTTTTGTTGATATTGATACTATTCGCTTCTGTTTGTTAATTTTCCTTCTAACAGTCAGGTCCCTCAGCTGCAAGTCTGTTGGACTTTGCTGGAGGTTCCCTGCAGACCCTGTGTGCCTGGGTATCACCAGCAGATGCTAGAGAACAGCAAATATTGCAGAACAGCAAATGTTGGTGCCTGATCCTTACTCTGGAAGCTTCATCCCAGAGGGGCACCCGCCTATATGAGGTGTCTGTTGGCTCCTATGGGGAGGTGTCTCCCAGTTAGGCTACATGGGGGTCAGGAACCCACTTGAGGAGGCAGTGTGCCTGTTCTCAGAGCTCAAATGCCATGCTGGGACAACAACCGCTCTCTTCAGAGCTGTCAGACAGGGATGTTTAAGTCTGCAGAAGTTGTTTGCTGCCTTTTCTTCAGCTATGCCCTGCCCACAGAGGTGAAGTCTATAGAGGCAGTAGGCCTTGCTGAGCTGTGGTGGGCTCTGCCCAGTTCGAACTTCCTGGTCACTTTGTTTACCTATCCAAGCCTCAGCAATGGCAGATGCCCCTCCCCCAGCCAAGCTGTTGCCTCGCAGTTCAATCTCAGACTGCTGTGCTAGCAGTGAGCAAGGCTCCATGGGTGTGGGACCCACCGAGCCAGGCATGGGAGAGGATCTCCTTGTCTACCAGTTGCTAAGACCTTGGGAAAAGTGCAGTATTTGGGCAGGAGTGTCCTGTTTTTCCAGGTACAGTCTGTCATGGCTTCCTGTGGCTAGGAAAGGGAAATCCCCTGGCCTCTTGTGCTTCCCGGATGAGGTGATGACCCACCTTGCTTTAGCTTCCCCTTCATGGGCTGCACCCACTGTCCAATCAGTTTTAATGAGATGAACCAGGTACCTCAGCTGGAAATGCACAAATCACCCATCTTCTGCGTTGATAACACTGGGAGCTGCAGACTGGAGCTGTTCCTATTTGGCCACCTTCGAATGGTCCCTTCCTCTTTCTAAAATCTTTCTTGGTGATGAGCCTCTGACACACAATAACCACCTAGAGAAAATTTTGCTGAGTGAAAAATATTTCATGAGAATAAAAAATGTTTGCAATGAAGGCAATGTGAAGTAGGTATTTCAAATGTATGCAGTGTGAAAGGATAATAACAATTGATTAAATGCTGCAGCCCATCTTGGATCTTGAGGAAATGTTTCAAGTCCCCAGATTGGCCCTGGAAAGCACGGTCTTATGGAGGCTGCATTGCTTGCAGCCCCAGAAACTCTTGGGAACACGGAAATTTAAGAGTTTTACAGTGGGGCAATGATTATCATAATTAGACTGAGGATCTAGGATCAGGCCTATCAAGCATCAGGAGGCATTGGAAGAGTTGAGAGGATTAAGCTTCTTCTAAATCCTCTTTGTTTTTTCTCATTCTGAATCAGCAAACTAACTGGAGCATAAAGGAAAAATGGTTTTGGCAATATGGTGAACTCACCTCTGGCCATAAGTAGAAAAAAGTATAGAAAAAGAGAGCTATGCATATCCAGCAGTTGTTGCTCAGTTTTTACATTAACTAACTTAGATCAGCATTCATGTCATATTTAAATTTCCTTCTGGAAGCAATAGTAAGTAGCAAATTTATTCATTCATAAATTATTCTATTTTCTCATTCGTTTAACAAATATATTTAGCACACCGACTATGTATTAGACATGTTCTGCTAGTGGGAATACAGTGGAAATACAATAATTAATTAACAAGAAGCCATAATATGTGACTTCATTTAGTCAGTAAAACCAGATTAACACAGTAAAATAAGTATCCTTACAATTTCACTCTTAAGTATAATATTTTCTGTTGGTTTTTGATAACTACTCATTGAAAGTTAAAGAACTTGTTGGGCTAGCTTGGTAAATGTTATAATTTTTATTATTTTCTACAGAGAAAATATTTTGTAATTTACGATGGAGTTATTTGTGCAGTGGTTTCTCTAGAGTTGTACATAAATGTTTTACTATAAAATGAACTAATATATAAAAGACTACTCTATACCATAGTAAAGATACCAATATTTTGAGGAAAAAAAAAAAAGAAAATTGACTTGCTTAAAGTCTTTTTCAGGCTAACTTACTATGGGTCTGTGATGAGGAATAAATACTACATTTTACTGTCATTTCAGCATTCTTTGATAAGTTTTGTTTTCCATGAATCTAACCATTCTTACATATTATTATCAGTTGTTGCTTAGTGTGTTAAAACTCATTAATGTTCTCCTTCCAGATAGATTGTGTCTGGTGACATTCTAAAGACGTAGTTTTATAGATTGATTGATGCCTTGACTTTGACCATATCAGGGTGTGGTGGCAGCCCTCTTGCTCTAGGTACATGAATCCCCATGTGGGTTTCCCCCAGCTATTGAGTGGAAGTAGGGACGTATGGACAGATGAACCTGAGTTTGCATTGCACAAGCAGGAAACAAGATGACTATGTGATGATCCCTTCAACTGAGAAATAGAAAAATGTTTATCCTGGAGATAAAACAGGTTTAGAAGATTTTACTGCTCTGCAGAGCTTTTTTCTGTTTTTATTTTTTTAAAAAACACTAAATCCGTAACAGTAGCCTAGATAATATTGCTCCTTTTCCTTCTGGCCTTATGCTGAGAATTTTAATGGTGGTTCTCCCACTCTCCTTTGAAATCTTTCTTTTCTTGAAGTTGACACTGTGGCTGGATGTTTCACATTTGTTGATGTTGGTAGAGAAATCATTGTATTATGGAACCACCAGCCCCATGGCCTTCACCCATTTCCAGCCTCTGCTTGTTTGCATTTGGATTTTCCTTACAGGACTGAAATAGAAAAAATTATGATGCTCTCTCTTGAAGTTTCTGTTGATCACAATATCTTTACTCCAGGTGTTGCTTTTTAATTATTAATTTGATTCCATTTGATATATAACTTCCACAAATTCCACTAATAAATCCCCTCCTGTTTTCTAACACTAATATTGTTTTACTCTTATTTTTCTATTTTCACTTGATACTAGGAGTAAACTTAGGTAAATATGGGCTCCATCATTCATCTTGTACCCTTTCTTATTTTTATTTTTACTTTCTTTGGCCCTTAAGTGCAGAGAGGTAAGTTAATCACATTCATCATTTCAAGGCCAGCTATCATTATTTTCTACGCAAGGTCCTTTAGATTTTATTTTTTGGTATTATTGATATGTGAGTGTTGTTTTCTCCTTTACACAAATGCCCACTCCCATTTTGTGCTGCACTGCTGGCACTCACCAGAGTTGTCCCTTTTCTTTTCTTTTTTCATTTATTTTCATAATTCATTAACTTTTGGTTTGCATTTCTTACTTTCTTAAGGTTAGATCTTAGGGAAGAGGCCATACTATTTTGTCATTTTGTCAGAAACAGAAGGTGAGAAAAACAGATCTATCAACATAAATAGCTACGTAGCTTAATTTTGAGCCCAAAGTTGCTACAGTGCTGTGTTCCCAGTGAGGTAGTTTACTCAAAAGTGTGTCTCCAGACATGGTGAAGAAAATGTTATTTGTTATTAGGCAGATATTTATTTGATATGTGCTGAAGAAAGATCTAGAAAACAAATTTTAATAACTTTGATCTAGCTTCTGAAAGAGAAGATTCAAAGGAATTACAGCTTACTGATTCTTAGGGAACAACATTGTTCAAGCCTCTCAGCATTCTGAATGCCCCCATAGGACAGAAGCTGTTTGGAAGCCTCATCGACGTTTGTGATTTTAGACCCTCTGTGCTTTCCAAACAAATGTATAGAGCAGACGCGATTTGACATGAACTTAAAACTCACACATGGTGTTGGCACTATGGCTTTATAAGCTCAGAGGTATCCAGGGACAATTACGTGAGGGATGTTTACTATAACTCTATTCTTAATGAGCCAAGTAGGCTAACTACTGAGTGCTTCACACGAGGCATTACATTATGAGAGACTACAGCAGCAATTTACTAAACAATACATTAGGGACCTAAGTTAGTGCATTTCTCTAGTGACTAATTTGCTACTCCAAAATAAACGAAACTCTGCCTGTACCAGGCAAATACTACATGTGGGGCCCTGAAATGACTTGTTTGATTCTGCTATCTACTGAGCTACAGAATTATTCATTAGCATGTATTTGTTAGCTTTGGTCAGGAATGTAAAAATAAAACTGAAAATTTTATTAACAACTGTGATAAGGTATTTTAGAATTTCTGTTTGAAATAAAGACTATTTCCCTAGCTATACATGATCTTTATTCCAATAGAATTTCTAGAAACTTTGTGGGTTTTTTTTCTGGATTGGGTTGAAAAATGAGTTTATTCAAATGTTATATTATGAATTCACAAGTTTTATATCAACCATATCTAATGACCTTGGATATCAGGCAGAAAAACAACTCTATGCCCAGAACTGTGGTATGTTTTTTTTCTCAGCAATGGGATTACTTTTCTTATCGTTTTGTGGCACTTTCACAGTAACAACAACAAAGATCTCCTTTAAATACATTAATAAGCAAAATCATTGGTCTGAATCATTATAGTTAGTTCACCTTTGAGATTTCTTAGTTCCCTCCCCTTCCCTTCCCTTCCCTTCCCTTCCCTTCCCTTCCCTTCCCTTCCCTTCCCTTCCCTCCCCTCCCCTCCCCTCCCCCCCCCTCCCCTCCCCTCCCCTCCCCTCTTCCCTTCCCTCCCCTCCCCTCCCCTCCCCTCCCCTTTTTCCTTCCCTTCTCTTCCTTCTTTACTTCCCTTATGTCTTCCATTCCCTCTTTCCTTCCTTACCTCTTCCCTTCCCTTTCCTTTTTTCCCTTCCCCCTTTCCTTCCCTTCCTTTCCATTTCCTTCCCTGTTTTCCCCTTTTTTTCTGTTTTCTTCCTGTTCGTTTTTCCCTTCTTCCTCCCTCCCTCCTTTCCTTTTTTCCTCCCTCCCTCTTTCCCTTTCTTCCTTTATTCTTTTCCTATTTCTTCTTTTCCTTTCTTTCTGTATTTTTATTAAAGGAAAAGGTCCCAAGTCAAGCTGGATCTGCCAGATGCATGGGCATCCCACTGCCCTCATCACATTGTTAGGGAAAGGCTGACATTCTTCCTGATCTGGATCTGCCTGGGGTCCCAGTTACTGGAGGCTGGAGCTCCTGGGCCAAAGGGCATTCTGGGGGTTGGAGTCAAATCAGCAGTTCATGGAATGGCCTGAGCCTCGTGGTGACCTCACAGTTTCAGAGAGAAATTAGGAGGAACTCTGCTGTCAACAACAGGAAGTTGATGAAAAATGAAAGAAGCCCTTGGGGAGTGAAATGAAGAGCAGATGGCTTTAATTGTTAGCCTTGCTGTGACAACTGACAAGAGAAATTCTGCTCTCTTGACATTTAAAAGATACCAGAAATACCAGTGACCACATTCCATAGCTTCTTGAAGGTTTCCATGTCAAGGAGTTCAAACTCCTCTCTATTTTCATTATTGAACAGTCCATAAAAACTGCAGGTGATAAAATTCCTGATGGGTTAGCACTCTAAGAGTTTGATAAGGCACTGAAGTGCACACAGTGTAAGGGAGTGGGAAGTCACGGTGAAGGGAGACGCCTATGTAGGGAAGTTCTGAGTGATTTATAATCTAGACTGCTGCAAGGAAAACAAGCTCAGGTGGAAATCAAGAGCTGTCTCTATAAGCTCGGTGTATTTTGTTTTATTCCTATGACTATAGAAATCCAGTTTAAAGCTGTAGTTGTCATATTGTGGAATAGTCCTTCATTCAAAAAAAAAAAAAAAACAGATTTCTATGAAACCTATAAAGAAATGAAGTAAAAGAGAAATGAATGTTAATACAGAGACATGCTGCCTTATTTGCACAGTCAACTCATTTGTAGGAATTAGAATCCTGAACTATAGAAGGTGGCAAGTGCAGATCCCGTGTATGGAGCCTCTTAGGGACCCAGAAAAAAACATATACACGCTTCATGCTGAGAGGTGGATACTTTGTATGACATCAATATATAATTATTCCGTTGAATGTTTCTGATGCATTCTAAGTATTAACCAAATCTTTTTCTTCTCTGATGATATAAAATAGAAAAATTTCCCCATTACTGAAATCTTAATTAGGGCTACTAAATTAAGACTTAAATGTGAAAGTTGAGTTTTGTTCTTTAGCCAGATCCTATGGTATCTCTATGACAATTACCACTACGTTTTCTAGTTTTTCATTGTGACTCTCATACAGAAATCTCCTAGCTCCCTCACCCCGGGGTGAGATAATTCTGAATATGTTCTGCACTGGCTCCCCACAGAGCTCTCTGGCAAGGCTGAGCTCCAGTTACCCACACTGATAACTTGCTTGAAAATTAATCCTTCATTGGCTTCCCTCTCTCCCCCTACTCATTTCCCTATTGCTCTAGTTGTATTTATTCATCTCACCTTTTACTTGAAATGAAATCTTTGAGTTGGCTTCTGGAAGAACCTAACATAAAACCCCTTTCCTGATGTACACACCCATTCCATGCAGTGCTTTTATACTGTGTTCCTGCATGGAGTTCTCATCACACCCTATTTTAAGCATTTGTTTATTTGCTCTCATTTTTCATTACACTATGTACTTTTTGAAGAAATGTGATTTAACTCTCCGTATTTGAATCCAAGCAATGGATGGCATCCAGATGGTGCTTATAAATGTTATTGAAGGGGTGAACATTTTTCTGTCTCTGTTGTCCTTTTGACCCACTCAGTCACAGGTTTTGGCATTTCTTTCATTTCTCCTGCCCAAGCTTTCCTCTCCCCTCACCATTACCCTGGCTCAGGTCCTTACCATTTTGTGAATAAACTACTGTAATAGTTTCCTACTTGCCATCCTAGACTCCAATCTAGGTGTCTATTTACACCACACTCCAAACTATCCCTCCAAAAACACCAGTTTCATTTTCTCTCTCCTTTTCTTAAAATGTCTAGTATACATACACACACACACACACACACACACACACACAAACACACACACACACTAAACATACATGTATACATATGCATATATATGTATTTTTATTTTAGTCTAGCTTGTGTTTTATCATAGTCTATCATTTTGTTAACATTTTTATCCATAGTGTTTTCTTTGTAGCTAGACAAAAGTTACGTATCGTACATGAGGTATATTCTTGTGGTAAATGTCAGAGGCCCAAGACGCAGTCTGCCTGTTTAATCCGAGGTTTACCCTGTGTTGAGTTGAGTGATGGCCCTCAAAAGATATAAGGTCCTAATCCCTGGAAACCAGTGAAGTTACCTTGTAAAGTTTCCACAGAGGTGATTAAATTAAGGCTGTTGAGATGAGAGTATTATTCTGGATAAACCTATCAGGTACTTTTATAGGCTGAATTGTGTTCCCCCAGATTCATATGGTAAAATCCTAATCTTCGTCCTTCAGATTATGACTGTATTTGGACAGAAGGCCTTTAAGAAGATAACTAAGTTTCAATGAGGTGGTTGGGTAGGCACCTAATCTGACAAGTGTCCTCATAAGAAGAGAAGATTAGCACACATAAAGAGACACCAGGGATCGGGTTAGGCAGAGGAAAGATCTTGTGAGGATACAGCAAGAAGACAGCCTTCTGCAAGCCAAGAAGAGAAACCTCAGAAGAAACCAAACCTTTCCACACCTTCAGTTTGGACGTCCAGCTTCCAGAACTGAAAAAACAAATATCAGTTGTGTAAACTACCCAGTTTGATACTTTGTTATGGCTACCTTAACAAACTAATATATGCCATCAAGAGTGTCTTTATAAGAGAGACACAGAGAGAGATTAGACACACACATCACAGAGAAGGTGATATGAAGATAAATGTATTAGTCTGTTCTCATGCTGCTAATGAAGAGATACTGGAGACTGGGCAATTTATAAAGGAAAGAGGTTTAATTGACTCACAGTTCAGCATGGCTGAGGAGGCCTCAGAGAACTTTCAATCACAGCGGAAGGGAAGGCAAATATGTTCTACTTCACATGGTGGCAGGAAGGAGAAGAATAAGCACCAAGCCAAGGGGTTTTACAAGCCAAGCCCCTTATAAAACCATCAGGTCTTCTGAGAAATCACTCACTATCATGAGAACAGCATGCGGAAACTGTCTCCATGATCTAATTACCTCCCACCAGATACCTCCCATGACATCCGGGGATTATGGGAACTACAATTCAAAATGAGATTTGGATGGGGACACAGCCAAACCCTTTCAATTAAGTGATGAGAAATTTGAAGACGCTGGTCTTGAAGATGAGAGTAATGTGTCCACAAACCAAAAAATACTAGAAACCACCAAAAACTGGAAGAGGCAGGCATCGGAATCTCTCCTAGAGCCTCTGGAGATAGCGCGGCCGTGTCACCCTCGATTTTGGCAGTGATAGTATTTTCAGACTCCGGACCTTCAATAATTGAAGAAAATAAATTTGTTTTTGTAATCCACCAAGTTTGTGTTAATTTGTTACAGCAGGTACAAGTAATTAATATAGACTCCTTACTAGGTGTAATCTGGGGCAATTATATTAATCTTTCCAAGCCTCAGTTTTTCTATCCGTAAAGTGTTTCCTTATCTCACAGGGTTATCGAAAGACTAGATGACTTAATGTTTGCAGAATCCTTAGAATATATTTGACACATCCTGAACATTCAATAAAAGTTACTTTATTCTCTATTTTGAAGAAGATCAAGGACTTCTGCATATACTTTGATACTGCATAACGTATCTTTGCATTATATACTTTATGATTAGAATGTCAATTTAATAATTATTGATGGTGGGCCAGGTGCAGTGGTTCATATCTATAATCCCAACACTTTGGGAGGCCGAGATGGGCAGATCACTGAGGCTGGGAGTTCAAGACCAGCCTGGCCAACATGTGAAACCCCATCTCTACTAAAAGTACAAAAAAGTTAGCTGGGCATGGTGGCGGGTACCTGTAATCTTAGCTACTCAGGAGGCTGAGGCAGGAGAACTGCTTGAACCTGGGAGGTGGATGTTACAGTATCACACCACTGTATTCCAACCTAGGCAACTGAAAGAGATTCCATCTTGAAAAAAAAATTATTATTATTTATTGTGTACCTTCTACTTATCTACTTATAGACTAGTGAATGTGTTCTCCAGCATTTATGTGTGAAAATTTAATTTCTAATGTGGTAGTGTTAAGAGGTAGAGACTATAGGAAGTGATGAAGTCATGAGAGCAGATCCTGAGATGGGATGAGAGCCCTCATTAAAGGGCATCAGAAAATGGGTGCATTCACTTTTGCTCTTCCACCGTGTAAGGACACAGCAACAAAGCACCACCTTGAAACAGAGATAGCAGCCCTCACCAGACACCAAATCTGTTGGCACCTTGATCTTGGACTTCTTAGCCTCCTTAACTGTGAGAAATACATTTCTATTGTTTAGAAATTACCCAGTCTGTGGTATTTTATTACAGCAGCAGGAATAGAGTACAACAATTAAGTTCCAAACAGAATAAAAAATGTTAACTGACCTCAATGACTATATAACACTACAGTCATTTTTAACTTATTTAGGGTGAAAGAAAAAAAAAAAAAACAGTTACAACTTTCTTCGGGTTTCAGAACTTAAATACTTAACTATATAATACATGGTATATATAGATATTTCTTTATAAGAATCAATGAGCTGACCAAATGTGTGCCTTTGAAATATTTTCATCTTGCTCAAAGTAAAACAAATATTCTTATTTAGTTTTCCTTTATTTGTGGCAACTTTGCGAGAAGGAGGGGTACAGAAGATCAGGTTCTTTTATGAATGATTTTGGAATTTCCTGTTTAGTTGCCTGTGTCCACCACTGAAGGTGAGCTGTGGAGATTTATGCTGATCTAAGCCCAGTGTAGATTCACTCTAGCATTCAATATTCATTGAATACATCAACAATGCTCTCAAGTACCTCTGGGTGAGTGTTCATGCTGCAACCTCTCAGACCCTGATCAAAGAATAGCCAGGGCAGGTGCAGTTGTCTCAAGAGGATTTTTAATAAAATCATGCTTTCCCATTTATTGTTTGGTGGGACTTTAATACTATATGCAAACTTCAAAAATAATAACTGAAGAAAATGAAGTAGAGGATTCCAGTTCTGATACAGAAACACTATGCCTTGGCATTCCTAAAGTTTAAAGTTGGTGGCTATCAGGAAAGCAAATATTTCATGCAAGGGTAAGCCCTCTAATTGCGTTTGTGTTGAATACTTGCCAGATCCGCATGTAGAGGGTTCCACAGGCGTATTTCTGATCTCATCTTCCCATCGGAGGCCATTTCAAAAGTGCCTGTGGGTGGAAGGAAAGAGGAGGAAAGTCAAAAAAGCACAGGAGGAAAGGCAAGAGGTAGAGGGAATGAGGCAAGAAAAGGAACAAGTGAAACCCTCTTGGGAAGGGAAGCTATGTTTCATTTTAGTTGCTTGGTTTGGACGGAAGCCTAAAAGAGATTGAA
The DNA here is from genome assembly GCF_003255815.1 of Theropithecus gelada. NCBI lineage: Eukaryota > Metazoa > Chordata > Mammalia > Primates > Cercopithecidae > Theropithecus > Theropithecus gelada. Next base: position 121,056,755 of record NC_037672.1, read on the forward strand.
TAACATAAGAAAACATACTGCTGCCCTCTCTTCTCATTCTCTCTGAATGTATGTAGAATTTCACCAGTGAAACTCAGAATGAAAACTCTTGGGAAAGCGTACTCTTTAATACTATGTTAATTATGTAAAATCTGTGCATAAAAAATAATTATAAAATCCATACAATTTCATCTCTGAAAAATGTAATAATAAATTGCTTTTAATTGTTTAGCAAAGATTAATTTAAGTTAGTTGTTTGCTGGTAATTTTTCTTTCTTATTTTTTTGCCAGAATTTGTAAAAAAACACATTCTTATAAAAAACAAGAATATTGTTTATGTGTTTGCTAAGTTACCATTACTATAAGATATAACAACATAAAATACACACTAAGAAAATATTTTAACACATAAACAGTTTTAAATGAAGTCTCAAGACTTGCTTCATCATAGGCTTATTTTGAACACAATTATATGCTTAGCTTCATTTTTCTAATTACCAAAGTGGGAGTAAACATTGTACTTATTTCATAAGGTTTTTGTGAGTATTAAGTGTGCATGACTCAGAATGGTGGCACATAGTAAGTACTCAATATGTAAATATTAGCATCATTCATATCTTTGAAAAGTTTGCAATCTGATGAGAAAAAGAAGAAATCAAAAGTAAAGACAAACAGTAAATATTGTAGATTTAATTATCCATATGAACTTTTTGCAGAATAGATGGACCAGCAACATGGTTTTGATATAGATGTTTCATTCATTCATTCATTCAATAAATTAATTCAACATTTATTGAGCAGTTACTATGTGCTGACATTGTTTTAGGTGTTACAGTTCCATCAAGAGATAAAATGGAAACATTTTCACTTCCATAGAGCTAATATTTCAGTGCTGGAACATAGACAATAACCTAGTAAAAACTGAATAAACAGTTATACCAGACAGTATGATAAATGCAAAGACAGCAAAGTAGGATAAGGGAATAGTTGAGAGAATTGTAGGATAGCCAGATTTAGTAAAGAAAAAAATACGAGATGTCAAGTTAAATTTGATTTTCCAATAAATAACATTTTTAGCATAAGTATGGACCAAATACTGCATGGGACAAATTATACTAAATATCCATCACTGTTTATATAAAATTCAAATGTATCTGGACAGCCTCTATTTTATCTGGCAACCCTATATGGGGTGAAGAGCTGAAGATGAGATATTTTAACACAGATCTGCCTTTTATCCTGTTTTTAGTGGTAGGAGTTGGCGGAGGGCACATCAGCTCTCATAATTTCCTCTTGCTTGCATCTAAGGAAATTCATGCTGTGCCATAGTCACACAAATCCAGTCCTATTTGTCATTGGGCCATTGGGCCTATTCCAGGTATCAGTGTATGAGGTCTGTCTGTGCCTTCTTTGACATTTAGCACTGAGAGGTTATAGGGTTTAAAACTCACTGAAATTACATATTGAGTTGACTGAAGGAAGATGACCAGAGTCCAGGACTCAATCCCAGGCTGACATTATATATATTTCATTGCAAGGTAGTTCAATTCTTGAGCCAGAGAAACACCTGACTTAAATATACCAAAGATAATACTTTTAAAAGAGTCTATTGTGATCAACAATGACTTCAATATAAACTATTTCCATATGAATGATGTTACCTGGAAAATTAAAAATATATATATCCATAGAAATCTTTGCACTGAACATTTATAAAGCATTTAATAGATTTTTCCTTCAGTAGCATGCTGTATTTTTCAGTATAAGCAGATACGATCCCTGCATTTATTGCTTGACAAGACACAAATTTCCTTTACACTTCAGCTATGATGTCAGAAAGAAGAAGAGGAAGAGGAAGAGGAAGAGGAAGAAGCAGAAGCAGAAGCAGAAGCAGAAGCAGAAGCAGAAGCAGAAGCAGAAGCAGAAGCAGAAGCAGAAGAAGAAGAAGAAGAAGAAGAAGAAGAAGAAGAAGAAGAAGAAGAAGAAATCCCAGAAGACTGAAATCTACGTTTCTGAGTGGTGAGAAACAGCAAACTGAGGAGGTTGGCAGTCAGGAGAGCCGCGATCAAACTGGCAACTATGTAGTCTGGGAGTTTGAGTCTTTATTTTCGTTTTCGTTTCCTTTTCTTATATTTCCAAGAGAAGCACTACAAAAGGAATGTCTTTGGCTTGAGGAAATTCAGGCTGTTTTGGCTGGCTGAACCTTTTCTAGGCTATAGGAGGTGGGAGAGGGAAAGAGATAAAGGAGGACAGGAAGTTAAAAGAGAAGAGGAAGAAAATAAAGAAAGCATGAATGAAGAGAACTGAAAACAGTGGAATAAGGAAGAAAGAAAGGTGACCAACAGTAAATTACCTATGTTGGCTACATTAAAATATTGACAACTAGACCATTCCAGATTTCACCATCCTTATTCATTCTCGTCGTCATCATCATCCAGCCTTATTCTCAAGACTCCTCCGGAAGCAGGACACTATGTGAGAAGATACGCCATGGAGATCTTCGGCAAGAAGCTGAGTGGATGACCCCACCATCCCTTAGGTTCAATCCACTTCCACTTCGGTAGTGGAGCTTTATAGTATGTTTCTCACCCTGCCCATGTGGGGAGACAACTGGCCAGTTGTTGTTGCTGTTACCATGTAGAAACTTTCTCTGCCCAGGCTAGGATCTCAAAGTTGACTTCAGAACTCTTTACAACATCACGGCTTAGTGACAGGAAAGGCTGCTTTCCAGCAGCTCCTGGCCTTTACTTATTTCTTTCACTCCCACCAATTTATCTTTGCAGTCCTAAGGAATATTGCCAAGTCTTCTCTAGATGGGGGTAAGCACTGTAAATCCCTAATTCCCAAACTAATCTTATAGCAGGGGACATGTTCTGGGCAGCCTTCCCATTCAGCTAACACCACACGTCCTTTTTTTCTTCCTGAAGTGTGTTCTATATCCTGCATGCTTTCTTATCCAAAAGTTAATTATCAAATTTACTGCATATTTTTAAAAAACCCAGAACACCTGAACCTGGGACAGCACACATTATTTTTGTTATATGAACTGAGAAATCAGCTTGTATTTTTATTTAACCAGTGGAGTTTCCCTAAAACTAGAGAGCATTTCAAACAGTGGGCTTAGTGTACGCAAAGACAAAAGAGTCCCTGTAGACCACTCAGAAAATGTAATGAACGTACACCAACCCTCAGTTATTCAGAAATAAACGACCCAGGGTGTTCCTTTTCCAGAATTTTCTTCTTCGTTTAAGTGTTTTACATTTGACCACTTTGCTGCTTGTTAGAGTGCTTATCGGAGGAATAGAAAAAAATAAGGTAATGTTCAAATCCCAGTATATCACCATATGATTCACCAGCCAGTATTTGTAAAAACAAAGAACAAATTTTTGTATAATTTGAGCAAGAAGTACATGTAAGACAAAAATAGAACATACTGTAAAAATTTAAAAGGCTCCAAACTTTTGAGGGTTCTCAAAAATTACAATCTTAGAATCTTTGTGTATACGTATATTTTAATATTTTAAGAACTTGCTTAAAATATTAAAGCAATATTTTAAGCAATTATTAATTGGAGATTGCTTACAAATTAATTTGAATGTGCATAACAGTATTAAACTAAATTCTTAAAATGGTAAAAAAAAGAAATTGTTTTTATACTCTTTTTCTCATTTTTAAAAATTGTGTTATTTATTAAATGTAGTTGATTATAAAACTATATTTTTAAATAATGAAATTAATGTCATAATGAATATTTTCTGACATCCTATAACAGAAATTAAAAACATTTCTACTACTACTACTAATGGAGATTACGTATTTGTACGTGTGTGTGTGTGTGTGTGTGTGTTTTTAAACAGGGTCTCACTGTGTCACCCAGGCTGGAGTGCAGTAGCATGATCTCAGGTCACTGCAGCCCCAACCTCTCAGGCTCAAGTGATCCTCCCACCTCAGCCTCCTGAGTAGCTGGGACCACAGTGAACACCACGATGCTTGGATAATTTTTAAATTTTTTGTAGGGATGGGTCTCGCTATGTTGCCCAGGCTGGTCTCAAACTCCTGGACTCAAGTGGATAATTCATTGAAAATAAAGATAAATCTAATGTTCGACCTTGAATTTTTTTTTTTTTTTTTTTTTTTAAGACTATCTCTCTCTGTCACCCAGGCCAGAATGCAGTGGTGTGATCTCGGCTCACTGCAACCTCTGCCTCACCGGTTCAAAAGATTCTCCTGCCTCAGCCTTCTGAGTAGCTGGAATTACAGGCATGTGCCACCACACCTGGGTGATTTTGTATATTTAGTAGAGACGGGGTTTCACCATGTTGGCCAGGCTGGTCTTGAACTCCTGACCTCAGGTGATCCGCCTACCTTGGCCTCTCAAAGTGCTGGGATTACAGGGAATTTAAGTTCAGTTTAATTATGGTAGAGCAAGTCACTTGTCTGAAGATAATTGTTCAAAGAGAAAATTAAAATTACCCAAACTGACCTGATAGAATTACTTCTACTCTGCTCTCCTCAACACAAGTCAGTTTTTGGTGTGTCAGGTCAACCCTGCAGTGGGAGTTAAATACACATTTTATTCTAATATTTCCTCAGTCATAATTTAACTGTCCAAACACTTAAGCCACTGGAAACTCTTCCTATTGGCAGACTCTCTGTTAAGCTTCCTGGCTGCATTATTTCATCCTCATGTGCTTTGAGGACTCTCTCAGTGCCTATGTTTTATTCAGTCTTAGCACATGAAGCCTGCAGGTGCTAGTCTTTTGCATCTTTTTTGTTTGTTTGTTTCATCCTCTGTGGGGAATAGGCTAGAGAGAGCCAACTAATTAAAGAATTCTATTGGGGAATATCTGGAGCCAGCAGCTGTGAAACAGCAATCTAGCATTATGCGTGCTCTCTCTCTGTCAGGGAGGGCCTTAAGGGTGTGGTGAGTGGCCACTTTTCCAGATGGTCTGCATTCTATGATGAGGCCATAGCTGTATGATGCCTCTGCTCTGAAGATGGGACATTTGGCCTTTGGATAAATGTCATTCCCCAAACTTTGAGCCGACAAAACTACTTTTACTGCATGGAATATTTTTCTTATCTTCAGTTAGGCCAGAACAAAAAATGCCTTGATTATACTTTTCTAAGTAGCATTCACTTTACTGTCAGAGAAGTTGTTTTCAAATTCTAGAATTTCAAATACTGGTTTTACTTGTGTAAATGAGATGGGGGTGGTGGGAAAAAATATGGAAACAGGATAAGAAAGAAAAAGAGAAAAGAATGTGTTCAAAAGAAAAAAAGTTGAGAAATATATATTGTAATGTCATGGAATTTTATATACTGAATGCTAGACATGTTACTTTTTTTCTGCTCTCTAATCAGTCCATCTGTGTCATCCTTAAAATTCTTCAAGGGTTCTAAGACAGCACATTAATCTGAGACATTGTTTGAACTTCTGCAGTCCTATGATCATGCTCATTAGTCCTTCTGATTGACCAGAATTTGTCATCAGAATGATCCTAGAAGATGTCGCTGATACTGGTCTGGAATCTATTGTCTTTATCAGCAGAAGGCAATCCCCATATAGCTGTGGGTGGTAAAATGCCTCATTATATAATCCTTATATTCAAGTTCCAGTGTATATGATACATTATGTAAATAATATTACCCAGTCCCCAAACTGCTTTACTCATTCAATAAATATTTTTTGAATACTTACCAAGTGTCATGTGCTATGTGGGGACATAATAATGAACCTTATTAGGATTATTCATTAAAAAGTATTCTTTTTAACTTCTAGCAAGATCTTTCCCTTTTCAAGTTCCTGTGCATTCTGACTAGATTTGTGTATTTTATGTTATTTTCATGTGATTTTTATTTATGATGTAGCTTATTTGCCCCACAAGTAGAATTTAATATCATCACAATGCTTAACATATTTTGAGGCACATAAGAGATTTAAGAAAAAAACGTATCAACTAGAGAAAAATTCATTAAAAATAAGTTTATATAAAAAGTTTAAACAACAAGAAAATGAAACAATTTCTACGTTATAAAAACATATCTATAATGTTGAGTCAAAATTAGCAATATTTTGGTTATTGTCTTAAAATTGAGCACATTATAAATATTTGTCAGAAAAAGTCAGACACAGAGAAACAGTAAAAATTGCCCAAGCATCTTTTTTCATTTACTCTTCATTAGCAGAGATTGGAAATGGGTTTTTGGGGGAGAGTTATGTCACCTCTTCTAAGATTATGTCTGGGCCGGGCGCGGTGGCTCAAGCCTGTAATCCCAGCACTTTGGGAGGCCGAGGCGGGTGGATCACGAGGTCAGGAGATCGAGACCATCCTGGCTAACATGGTGAAACCCCGTCTCTACTAAAAATACAAAAAACTAGCCGGGCGTGGTGGCGGGCGCCTGTAGTCCCAGCTACTCGGAGGCTGAGGCGGGAGAATGGCGTGAACCCGGGAGGTGGAGCTTGCAGTGAGCCGAGATCGCGCCACTGCACTCCAGCCTGGGCGACA